>NW_011503214.1:0-12302 GCF_000495115.2 Populus euphratica
CTTATATCTTATTTATATTATTATCTTGTTTATTTATGTTTCTCTTCTTCATTATGTTTAGCCAAATTTATTATGTCAAGGTGAAAAGGTTACACTAATGGTGTAAGAATAAGCATAATATAAACTCAATATGAATTTCAATGCTTATATCCTAAACAACTTGCTATTAACATGTCTTATCATTTTTATCTTATTAATTCTTAATACCTTACTTGTTAAATGATTAATCTAGATTTGTGTTGTATAACACTTGATACAACAAATGCTTGACACTTTCATAACCTAATCGTATGGTATAACCTATACCTGTGCTATGAAATGAATTTGATTTGTTGCTAATAAAAGTTAGCAACATGAATTCCTGACAATCTTTAAAAGTTTGGTGTTACTTAAATAAGATAATCAATATGATCATGTTAACAATTTATAATGAGCTATTAATGACAAATCATCCTATTAGAACTTCCTTTATGTGTAGTTTCCAGTTGAGTAATAAAAAGAGTTTATATTATACTTACTTGAAATACTATCAATGGATCCTCTAACTTTGATACTTTTTTTTTATTATTGTTTAATTCTCATATTAATCTTACATCTCAAAGTTCTTTTTAACTTATTATTGTTATTGTTGTTGTTGTTGTTGTTATTTACAATTTATATAGTTAACCTCCCTGTGGCTTGACACCGGTTTTGCCGGGTTATTTATTACTTTAACACTCCTATATTTAAAAGAAGACATCAATCTTTTGGTTGTGTCAAGTTTTTGGCGTCATTATCGTGGATGTAAATTCTTATATAAATTATAATATTTATTTTATTTTCTGTATTTACTTTTCTTGTATCTAACTTTGTTTTTTTGTTTTGTTTTCCTTTTGTTTGTTTTCTTCTTCCTTTTATTGTCTTCCTACATATGCATGAGAGTTTGGTCACATACATCAAGTGGTAGAGTTTGTAAGGTATCCTCAGTATTTTTCAGAAAATATGGTCGAAAAAGATAATCAATCACTTCATAATTAGAATAATGAGAATAACCGTATTCGAACATTTAGAGATTACAGGAATCCTACAAGAACAAGTACACCATCATGCATAGTTTCCCCCCTTGATGCATCTCATTTTAATTTTAAACTAGATATTATTCAACTTTTACCTTCTTTTGATGGCTTAGAATTAGAAAATTTATACTTGTATATAAGAGAATTTGAGGAGGTCTATAACACCTATAATAACTTAAATTATAGCATGAATATAATCAAATTAATACTTTTTTTTATTATAAGATAAAGCTAAAACATGACTATAAAATTTGAGACCAAGATCCATTCGTGTTTGAGATGAAATGCAACAATAATTTTTAAAGAAGTTTTTTCCATCTCAGAGAACAAACTCTTTTAAAAGATAACTTATGGTTTTAAAATATGGAAATTGGTTTCATATTTTTATAAATGTTTAACACTTAGAGATAAAAAAAAATGGTTGAATTGATGTGTAATAGAACTTTTGAAGATAAAGACCATAATGAAACAATGGAGTACTTAGACTTGTTAGCTGAAAATGCTCAAAATTAGGACACCGCAGACACTTATGAGGCACCAGATACAACTCAACCTCATACATCTAGTAGAGGTATGTACAACTTTAAGGAAGATCATGACTTCCAAGCTAAATTTGCATCTCTAGCTAGAAAAATTGAGGCACTAGAATTAAAAAAGAATGGTCAATTAAAATTTATTCAAGACATTATGTGTCAAATCTATGAAACTAACAAACACTCAACCAATAATTGTCCAACTTTGCCTTCTTTTAGAGAATGCCTCCATGAACAAGCCCATGCTTTAAATAGTGTCTAAAGACTCAATCATAACCCATACTCGTAAATGGAGAACCTTGGTTGGAGAAATTATCCAAATTTCAGTTGTAAGAGTGATAACAATAATGCACAAACTTCATAAATTTCCATTTCAAGTATATCATAATTTCTAAAATTCTTATGGATATGCACCTCTTTATGCTCCATTTCCTAGAAGAAATATTGAGAAAATATTACATGTATTCATTGAAAAGCAGGAGATAATCAACACTTAAAATGCTCAAATCATGGCAAATCTAAAAGATGCTCTTACAAAACTAACATTTGCTCTTAGTTTTCAAGAGAAAGGTAAGTTTTCATCTCAACTATAGCAAAATTCCAATGGACAATACAATTCAAATGCAAGTAGTTTTGGAAGCCAATACATGGATCAAGTCAAATTAGTCATTACTTTTCACAGTGGTAAGGTTATTGAAAAACTCATTCTTGAACCTTGTGAGAAAGATGATGAGTTAATCTCTAAGGGTAAGGAAGGGTTGAATCTGAACATTGCAAAGAAAAGACTGATTTCCCGCCAGCACTTCTATTTTCTCATGTCATTACCAAACAAATAAAAGTCAATCACAACTCTAAAATCTTTGAAACTTTTTAAACAGATAAGGGTCAATATACCTTTATTGGATGTTATTAAATAGGTACCTTCTTAGGCTAAATTTTTAAAAAATCTGTGCACTGTGAAGAGAAAACTGAATGTGAAAAAGAAAACCTTTTTAGCCGAACAAGTAAGTGTCATTCTTTAGAATAATAATGCTTTGAAAAATAAAGACCCTAGTTGTCCTATAATTTCTTGCTATATTTGAGAACTTAAAATTAAAAGAGTTTTACTTGATCTTGGAGTTAGTATGAATTTACTTCCATATTTAGTTTTTCAAAGTCTCAATCTAGGTGAGTTAAAATCAACTTCTCTAACTTTCTTGCTAATAGATATGTAAAAATGCCTAGAGGAATAGTTGAAGATGTGTTAGCACAAGCCGATAAATTCATTTATCCTAATGATTTTATTGTCTTGGACACATAATCTATTGAAGCATGTAATTCATTTTTTGTCATTTTAAGACGTCCATTTCTTGTAACTTCTAATACATTGATTAATTATAGGAATGGATTGATGAAGCTATCTTTTGGAAACATAACATTGGAGATGGATATTTTCAACCTTTACAAGTAACTTAGAGATGATAATGATTTACAAGAAGTAGATCTTATAAAAGAATTAGTTTATGATCAACTTGAATCTACTTTGAGTAAAATTAAGTTTGATGAATATGAAGATTTACAAATGATTTATTTTTAGAAAGAAATCACAGATAAGAAAGGAACCGAAAATGTTGATGTGGATCTTTTGTCAAGAGTGATAATAGATTCGACATCTAAAATCATACCAATCGATGATTACTTTTTTAACAAATCCTTACTTTCTCTTAGATCAATGTCTTGGTTTGCTAATTTTGTTAATTTTTCTACTTTAGGATATTTGCCAACTCATTGAAGTATCTAAGATAAAAGAAAGTTCTTAAACGAAGTGAAGAACTTTTATTGGGATGATCCATATTTATTCAAATATTATCCTGATCAAATATTTTAAAGATGCATTCCTGAAAATAAGGTAAGTAATGTCATTAAATTTTATCATTTTGAGGCATGTGGGGGTAATTTCTTGTCAAGAAAGATGATTGTAAATATATTATAAAGTGAATTTTACTAGTTCACCATATTCAAGGACTCATATACATTTTACAAAACTTGTGAATATTATTAAAAAATTGATATTGGTTAAAAAGTCTTACTTTATAATTCTCGACTCCATTTATTTTTTGAAAAACTAAGACTAAGATGGAGTGGTCCTTTTATTGTCAAACATGTGTATCCATATAGGGCTTGTGATATTGAGAATCCAAAGAATGATAATGTTTTCAAGTCTTTCTCCAACTCCGGTCAAATAGCGGATAATAGCACTCTATGACTCTTAAGTTAGTTCTTTCAATTTCCCATGATAACTAATATTTGTGTATATATTTGTTCAATTCCTTGTTTTTTCTCTTTCCTTTGCATCTCTTTTCCCCTTTTCATCTAAAAAATGGACATCACTCTTGAAAAATTAAAAAAGTATTTTCCCGCTCTGCCTCAAAATACAATTATAAAATTTTATCGAGCTAGGTGAGCAAGATTAAGGTTGTTAATGAACAATGAAATTCCTGAAGATATTCTCTAGCTAATTAAAGCAAAGGTCTGATTATCAAGTGAGTCTTTACTTTTTTTTATTTCATACATACTTGGGAAAGGTAAAAACACTTTTCCAAATAAACGTCATGCAAAACAACTAAAAGTCTGTCACAGATGTGCTAGATGGACTTGTAATACAACGTGTCATTCTTTAGGAATGATATTTATAAATTATAAAGATAAAATACAATTTATTAAGGATGGCTTGAGTAAAGGGTCTTCAGATAATCTTCTATTGACTCTTGAGATGCATTTTAGTGGAGATGTGCATTGTGTAATTCATGATTTATAACTATAATTCCATAAAGAACATGCTCAACATAGTCTTGAGAATTTGACTAAAAAAGACCATATTTACTAGTTTTTAAGAAAAATGAATGGGAAGCTTATCCCTGATCCATAAAAGGTGTTGAAGTCGTTCTTGGACGTAAAACTAAAGAAAGATGTGAGTCATAATCATAACTATAATTTAAGCCTTTGTTTGTAAAAACTTTATTTCTTTTGGTTTTATTATTGTGTTTTGTTATTTTTTATATTTGTTTAAGTGTGTTTCAGGATTGTCAGTGTTCGTTATTTCAGGTGATGTCTTCTATACTCTATCTTTCTATTTTAGGACATTGAGAACAATGTCTCATTTTAGTTGGGGGGAAAGGGTGGTAGTTGATATTTAAAAAAAATAAATAAAACTTAATAACTATTTTTGCAATTATTAAAACCATTTGACAAAATTATTATTAGGATGACAAGGAAATTTATTGACTCTTGAGACGTATCTTGGTAAATATTTTTCAATGGTTATTTGTAATATTTATAACTAGGTCCATCACACACTTTGACACAACCAAAAGATTAATGTCTTCTCCTAAGGATAGGAGTATCGAAGTAATAAATAACCCGGTAAGATCGGGGTCGAACCACAGGGAGGTTAATTATAAGAATAAGAATAAGAAGTTAAAGAGGACTTTGAGATGAAAGATTAATGTGAAGATTAAACAATAAAAACACATATCAAGGTTAGAGGATCCACTAATGGTATTTCAAACAAGTATAGTATAAACTTTTTTTATTACTCAATTGGAACCACACACAAAGGAGATTCCAATGGGTTTATAAATGGTTAACATGATTACATTAGTTATCTTATTTGAATAATGCTAATACCTGTAGATGTTGTGAGGTATTCATAATTATAACTTATGTTAACAACAAATCAAGTTCCTTTCATGGTAGAAGTATTGGTTACTAATTAGTACTTAAAAGTATCTTTTTATCAAGGTTTTATATTATCATTTTACACTTGAAGTATCAATAACTCCTTAACTAAATCATGTTTTATAATAACATATCTAATAATATAAGATACCTTTAATTTGTGGTAAATGTTTATTTCAAATGCAGACCTATCATATAAATGAAAGGATTGATTGATGAGTTTAAGAATTAAAATTGAAAGGACAAAGAGATGGCCAAACTTAGAAAAGAGATACTGATGCAGTTCAAACCAAAATATTATTCGGTAATTGGGTCATATCTAGAACTGTAAATCTCGGATTTAGCTCTATTTTATATGGATGGAAAGGTAAGACATAGGCCTACAACTTTCATAGGAGTCCAAGATTTTAAAAGGTCATCTTCAAGTCTAAATTGTAGCAACAACAAAGAAATCTGAATCTGTCTTACAACTCGAACACCATTTAGTGTTTGACCCATATCTGGAGTTCTAAAAGTCCAAATGATCTCAATTTTCTTTCCTGGAAATCTAAGATAATTTTCTAGAACTTTCATGTTTTCAAGTGGTTTCAATTCTGAAGTTATCAATAATGTTTTGGGCAGATAAGAGAAGATAAGGACTGTCACTAAGTCAAGAATTGCCCATCCACTTATCAATTAGTCATCAAATCAATAGTTCCTAATTTTGCCTATAAAAAGAGGCATTCGCCATGCATTTAAGCATCTTAGTTTCCAAATCAAGATCATGCCCTTACTTTCTCTCTTTGTATTGTTTATGTTTTGCTTTCATTAATATCAAGTTTATGCCTTTCATTTCCTTTCCTTTACTTAGTTAACTTTTATCTTATTTATGTTCTTATTTTTTTTTATTTCATTATGTTTAGTTAAGTTTATTATGTCAAGGTAAGAACATAAATAAGATATAAGTTAAGTAAATAAAGAAAAAGAAATGAAAAGCATAAACAAGAGATTAATGAAAGCAAAACTTAAGCATTATAAAAAAAATATAAAGAAAGAGAGCTAGAACATGATCTTAATTTAAAAACCAAGATGCCTAAATATATAGCAAATGCCTTCTTTTA
Source organism: Populus euphratica (assembly GCF_000495115.2). Lineage (NCBI taxonomy): Eukaryota > Viridiplantae > Streptophyta > Magnoliopsida > Malpighiales > Salicaceae > Populus > Populus euphratica. The sequence continues at coordinate 6,406 of NW_011503214.1, forward strand.
TAGGTCAAAATTTGTAACTCTTGACTTGGTAACAATTCTTATCTTCTTGTTTACCAAAAAACATCATTGCTAATATCAAAATTTGAACAGACTTGAATCATGAAAGTTCTAGGAAATTGTCTCATCTTTCTAATAAAAAAAATTGAGGTTATTTGAATTTCTCAAGATATGGGCCGAATACTGAACAGTGTCTGGACTGTAGGACAAATTTAGACTTCTTCGTTGTTGCTATGATTTGAACTTCAAAACAGTAAAGTTGAGTCTTGTATTCCTATAAATATTTTAGGCCTATGTCTTAGCTTTTTATTTATATAAAGCAGACCCAAATTCAAGTTTTACAGCTCCAGATATGACCCGATGGCTGAACAGTGTTCCAGTTTGGACTAAACCAGTATCTCTTTTCTAAGCTTTACCCTTTCTTTGTCTTCTTAATTTCAATAGTTGAACTCATCAATCAATCCTTTGATTTATATTATATTTTTACATTTAAGATGAACATTTACTATAAATTAAAGATATGTTGTAGTATCAGACTTGTTATTATAAAACATGTTTTAGTTAAGGAGTTATTGATGCTTTAAGTGCAAAACGCTGATATAAAACCTTGATAAAAATACACTTTTAAGTGCTAATCACACTTCTCATGAAATATTTAGGTTTACAAACTTCACATTATTATCAATTAATTCTGCTCATATACTTGTTTAACAAGTATTCTTAAATCTTCATTTCCACACACACATTAACATATGATTGTGGGTTGCACATTGGATTGTTATATTATTTATGTTTTTTTTGTTAAAGGTAACAACTAAGGGAAATGGATAGTATATAATTTACAAAAAATAAAAAAATTGATGATAATAAAAACATAGATAAGTTTAGTTTCGTAGCCTCCCTAACCTAAGCAATTAAGTCCGAAGGGGTGTTTTAATACCTAATATCCTAAAGTTAACTGGCTTGGGAGCTATTAACCCAATGTTTGTTATATGGGTTAAGGAGAAAACTTAAGAAAATCAATCATTGCACTATCTGCTTATAAGTATCTACAATCATAGTTACTAAGCTCGTAGGGGTGTCTCAACACCCAATAGCCTAAGACCAACTAGTCTAGGAGTCATTAGCCGAAAGTTCGTTACATGAGTTAAAGATGTATTGTGTTTTAAATTATATATATATATATATATATATATATAAAAGAAAAAAAAATAATCTCAACCCAAGAAAGTTAGCCTTAGAAAAACATTAGAATATAATATTGTTTTCTTCCAATAAAAGCCCCATCATCTACGTTTTTATATATGGAGCATATAAAAAGAAGGTTTATTAATATCTAATGTCAATAGTATAAAGCGGATATATAAATTTAATAAGAGTTTGTTTATATGGATAGATTAATGGAAGTTGAATTATTAATTTGCTTTGTGAAATTTGCAAATTATTTTTATATTTTAAAGCTTTGATTACTAAGGTCTAGTAATAGGCTGGTCAGGGGGTGTAATTAGTACTTAAAAGTGAATTCTTTTTCAAGATTTTATATCATTATTTTGCACTTGAAGTATCAATAACTCTTTAACTAGAGTATGTTTTATAATAACAAGTTTGATAATATAAGATACTTTTAATTTATGGTAAGTGTTCATTTTAAATGCAGGCCTATCACATAAATAAAAAGATTGATTGATGAGTTCAACTACTAAAATTAAGAAGACAAAGAGAAGGCTAAGTTTAGAAAAGAGATGCTGGTTGAATTTAAATTGAAACACCATTCGGTTATTGGATCATTACTAGAGCTTTATAACTTGGATTTAGGTCTGGTTTATATGGATCAAAAGCTAAGATATAGTTCTAAAACTTTAGTGAAGAGTTCAAGATTCAAAAGGATCGTTTTCAAGTTCAAATTGTAGCAACAACAGAGAAGTTAAAATATATCCTACAACTTAGACACTATTTAGTGTTCAGCCTATATCTTAAGTTCTAAAAGTCCAAATGACCTCGTTCTTCTTTTGTTAGAAAGCTAAGATAATTCTCCAGTACTTTCATGGGACTATCTATTCAAATTTTGATGTTAGTAATGATGTTTTCTGTAGACAATAAGATAATAATTGTTACCAAGTCAATATGTGACCATCCACTTAACAATTAGTCATCAAATCAATATTTTTGAATTTTGACCTATAAAAAAAAGTATTTGTTATGCCTTTAGGTATCTTGGTGTTTCAGATCAAGATCTTGCTCTTGCTCTCTTTATTTGTATTTTTTAATGTTCAAGTTTTATTCCATATTATATTTTTCTTAATCTCTTATATATGCTTTTCATTTTCGTTACTATACTTATATAATTATGTTTTTATCTCGTTTATACATGTTTCTTGTATTCATAATGTTTTGCTAAGTTTATTATGTCAAAGTGAAAATGTTATACTAATAGTGTAAAAATAAGTATAGTATAAATTCTATATGGACTTTAATGTTTGATACTAATGTGTTTTGTATTTATTATCTTACTCGCTCTTAATACCTTGCTTGTTAAATGGTTAATCTAGATTTATGTTGAACAATCCTTGGTACAACAAATACTTGGCACTTTCATAGCCCAACTATATAGTATAACCGACATCTGTGTAATGAAGGGAACTTGATTTGTTGTTAACATAAGTTATCATCATGAATACGTGACCATATTTATAATTTTTTGCATTACTGAAATAAGATAATTAATATAATCATTTTAATAACTTATAATCTGATTGGAACCTTCTTTGTATATGGTTTCCAGTTGAATAATAAAAAGAGTTTATACTATATTGATTTGAAATACCATTAGTGGATCCTCTAACCTTGATAATTATTTTATATTTATTTAAATCCTTACATCAATATCACATTTCAAAACTCTTTTCAACTTTTTTTATGTTATTATCATTTATTTCTTTATTTATAGTTTATACAGTTGACCTCTTTGTGGTTCAATCCCGATTTTACTGGATTATTTATTACTTCGATACTTCTACACTTTGAATAAAATATCAATTTTTTGATTGTGTTAAGAAGATGCTGTGAAAAAGCTAAAGAGCTCTAACAAATCTAGGTGTTGGGGGGGCATGCCCAAATGAAGAACAAAAATGACCAAGTTAAAGTCAAAACAAATAAGGACGCCCTACTAAAGCAAGCAAAACGGGCAAATCAAATAGATATGAAAGAAAAGAAGATTGAAAGATATAATGACAGTGATCTTAAGTTTTTAAAACCTTAAAACACTCTTTGAACCTATAAATCCCTTTATTTCATAGCCAAGAGCCATAACTTCATCATGTGCCTGTAAAAATCATTTCAAATCAAGCAAGCAAACAAACTAAACCAATAAATGACGTCTCAAAATACAAAGAATTTTTTTCACAGAAATCATGACATTGCAAACAAAACTACTTGTTGTTATTTATGCTAATAAAATAAGTGCAAAAAAAGGATAAATTTTCTCTATAAAACTTTAAGGTTTTACTTGAGCCTTTTGCTTTGAAACCTATAAAATAGAAAATCACCTCAACATTTACCTTCCCCAATTTTAATTTGCTTGAATAAAAAAAATCAAATTATCCTTCTTCCTAAAGATAGATTAAACCTCTAGGAATTGTAAGAAATCAAAAAACAATTATTATAAGCTTATATTGGATAAATTTTTATTTTTAAAATTTAAAAAAATAAAAAATAAAAATCATTTGATCTAAGAACAACCCCAACTTTGAGCTAATATTCCTTCTCAACCATCACCCTATCAATTCTCATCCAGAAACATATGAAAATTGCATTTTAGTGTTGAGTGACATCTCTTGGGGTTATGATCAAGTACACACTTTTGAAATTACATCTCATGATTTTGTTGCAACAATTGGACTTCAATAAGCGTGATCCTTAAAATCTGCAAGTTGATTCTAAAATAAGAAAGTGGTTTTCAAACAAAAAAGATCATTGACTGAGTTTGCAAGGGTATTGATAGAAATGACATTGACACTTTTTATAAGTCATCCTTGAAAAGTTAAGCAATTAGAAGGCAATGTAATAGATCCTAAGAGGGATAACAAACAATACCTAGGTTAACTGAGGGGCAAACAAGCACATAATCAAATGATGATTATGTGAAATCCATTAAAACTATAAACAACATTTGGTAATGACAAATGCCTTTTGATGAAAGATAAGAGAATGGGCATAACTAGATTATCTAAGGATAATATTGCTCAATGATAATATATGATTCAACAAACTTCATTAGCGGTTGAGAGTAATGCTACACTTGGAAGCATCTTCATGTCTAAAAAACTAGTTCACCCTTTAAAATCTATGGCTATGATACATGAAAAATGTTATCATATGAAAGCATCAATTGGGGAAAATTTACAATAATCATTAATAAACCAGATGATTTGAAGAACTCCTTTAGAAAATGAGAGTAATGGAGCGTTGCTTCTCCATCAAAATGAGTGGGTAATGGCACAAGATTACTAATGTTAGAGACACCATTTGACTAGAAAGGCGACATCATATTTGTTAGTTAAGAGTGATTAACTAAGTAGAGCTTTATTTATTGTCTAAAAACCTAAGTTATGCAACAAAGAAGAAATCAAGCATAATTAATCATGTAGGAAAAACCCAAGAAGACTAATATAATAAAGAGGCAATCAAACAGATGGGCAAAACTCAAGTGGACTAAAGATTTAAGCTAAGCAACCAAAATGTCAAATCAGTGGTAGTAAACCTTTCTACCAATCAGAGGATGATTTGGAAAAAAAAATGGTTTATATTTCCAACCAAGTAAGGATACTTGTATGCCATCTAATTCCCAAATCATTGTATAATATTTTTATAGAAATTACACAAGAAATAATCATTAATGAAGTCTATCAAAACTCCAACAAATGGAAACTCAGCAAGGTTTTAAGCCGAGTAAGTCTCGATTTGATTTTCATAGCCAACAAGGGTTCAACAAAGAAGGAATACAATAAAGTTTCAAATTTTAGCAAGGATCAAGATAATCATAAGCCTACCGAGGTTTAGCAATAAATAGTCCAACAAGACTTCAGCAAAAAGAACTCAGCAAGGTTTTAAGCCTAGTAAGGCTTACATAAATTAAAAATCCAATAAGGTTTTTGACAAAAACAAAAGAGTCCAGCAAGACTCCAACAAAGAAGACCCAGTAAGGTTTTGAGCCTAGTAAGGTTCTTAGCGATTAAAAAGCTGATATGGTTTTTCATAAAGAAAAAGTCCAACAAAACTTTAGCAAAAAGACTTGATAAGGTTCTGAGCCCAACTAGGCTCCCAATGATTAAAAACCCATCAAAGATTTTACAAAGAAAGAGTCTAGTAAGACTCTATAAAAAAAAAAAACTCGACAAGGTTTTGAGCCTAGTAGCTTCCCAACATATAACAAGAAATCTAGCATGAAAAAATCAAAAAAGAAAATCTCCATTCAACTTTACCATTAAGAAGGATAAGTGTTAGCTCTGTAATTAAGAAACATCAAGAAATCTAACACTACTACTAGGAAAGGAAATTTCAAACCTGTCATCAAGAAATTAACTCTGCAATTTGGAATTCTCACTTTGCCATCAAGAAGTTTTAGACTCAATCATGCAATTAAGACATCTCTAGCCAAATCCTCTTGTCAAGTAAGTTATTTTTCACCTGAGCAGATCACTCATTACAATGACACTATTTTGAAAAATCTTTATGTTTTTCACCTTGACAGGTCGCCTATAATAATTTGACAATTTTAAAAAAATCTTTAAATTTTTCACTTGTACAGGTCACCCGTTACAATAAGATTATTTTGAAAAATCTTTGTATTTTTTATGTGGGCAAATCGCCCATTACAATAAAACCATGTTGGAAAATTTTTG
>NW_011503216.1:0-12296 GCF_000495115.2 Populus euphratica
CTTGTATAATTGATGAACTTGGAGGTGTTGACTCCATCATATAGGATTGTGATGAAGCACTCGTACCGACCATGGATTTTGATATACCAGGTGCACCATATATTCTACTCTTTGTAACTCCTCTTTTAGCCACACACCAAGATGATCCATTAAATGAAAGATGATTTTCTTGATTAGTTCCATATCTTAAAATTATCTTCTTTTTTTTTTTTGTAATTCTCCTACAATAAAATTAAATATAATAATAAATTCATTTTAATTTTAAATAATAATTAAATTACATAGAAAAAAATAATTATAACAACTTTTTTAGACTTGTTATCAAACTGTTTGACACTCTAATGCAATACTAAAAACATATCATCCTATAAAGGTTCTTTTCCCCTTGTTTTTTTTTTTTGGCTTTCAACCAACAAAAATATTAGAAAATATAAATATAAAATTTTTAAAATCCAATGTAGCAAATAAAAAAATTCCTTATCATTTTAGCTCGATATGATGCACATAACACTGTACCTCCAAAATAAATGCTTAATTTACCATTTGTTTCAATTAATTGATTGTTTCTTGCAGATTTTGATCTCTGATTAGTACTTAAAAGTGCATTCTCATTAAGGATTTATGTCATCATATTGCACCTAAAGTATCATTAAATTCCCTAACAAAAGCATGTTTTATATTAGCAAGTCTAAAAATATAATATACCTTTAATTCATGGTAAATATTCATCCTAAATGCAGGTCTATCACATAAATAAAAGGATTGATTGATGAGTTTAAGGATTGAAATTGAAAGGATAAAAAGAAGGCCAAACTTAGCAAAGTGTTGCTGGTGCATTCCAAACTCGAACACCGTTCAGTAATTTGATCATATCTGGAGCTGTAGATATCAGATTTAGGTCCATTTTATATCGATGGAAAGGTAAGACATAGACCTACAACTTTCATATGAAGTCAAAGACTCAGTTCTGCCGTTTTCAAGCCCAAATCTTAGCAACAACGAAGACGTCGGAAGCTGTCCTGCAGCTCAAGCACTATTCGGTTTTTGGCTCATATCTTGAGTTCTAGAAGTCCAAATGAGCTCTGGTTTTTTTTTATGGAAAGCTGAGACAATTGCCCACAGATTCCACAATTCAGTTGGCTATAATTCTGATGTGAGCAATGACGTTTTGGCCAGCCAACAATATCAAAAATCAGCCCACAATATCAAAAAACCAGCAGCCATTAATGTCAAAAACCAGCCACCAAATCAATGGATGCCCACCAATTCTTCAATCAATCAATAGTTCTGAAACTTAGCCTATAAAAGGAGGCATTGTCCATGTATTTAGTCATATTAATTTTCAGATCAAAGTTATCTTCTTGCTTTCTCTCTACATCTTTGTAATGTTCAAGTTTTCTTTTATGCTATAGTAATCTCTTGTTTATGCTCTTTCATTTCCTTTCCTATACTTAGTTAGCTTATATTATGTTTATGTTCTTATATTGTTTATTTGTGTTTTTCTCCTTCTTAATGTTTAGCTAAGTTAATTATGTCAAGGTGAAAAGGTTTCTCTAATGGTGTTAGAATAGGTATAATATAAACTCAACATGAGCTTTAAATGTTTATATCCAAGAAAGATTGTTATTAACATGTTTTATCTTTTTATCTTACTAATTCTTAATACCTTGCTTATTAAATGTTTAATTTAGATTTGTGTTGTATAATATTTGGTACATCAAATGCTTGATCTTTCATAGTTTTCGGCCGAAATCGTTATTATGATAGAAACTTGATTTGTTGTTAACATAAACTAGCAACATGAATGCTTGATGATATTTATAAGTATGGTATTACTTATATAAGATAATTAATATGATCATGTTAGTAATTTATAATGAGCTAATAACGAGAAATCATCCGATTAGAACCTCCTTTGTGTGTGGTTTCTAGTTGAGTAATAAAAAGAGTTTATATTATATTTATTTGAAATACCATTAGTGAATCCTATAACCTTGACATATGTTTTGTTATTGTTTAATCCTTACATCAATATCACATCCCAAAACTTTCTTCAACTCCTTTTCTGTTATTATTCTCTTTAAATCTTTTTCTTTATTTGTAATTTATATAATTCACCTCCCTGTGGTTCGACCCCGGTCTTGCCGGGTTATTTTACTTTGACACTCCTGCACTTGGGATAAGACATCAACTCTTTGATCGTGTCAAGTTTTTGGCGCCGTTGCCGGGGAGGTAAGTTATTGTATAAATTAAATATTTTATTTTATTTTATTTTCACTTTTATTTGTTTTTCTAATTGTTGTTTCTTTTTCTTTTTCTTTTTCTTTTTTCTTTTCTTTTCTTTTGTATTTGCATGAGAGTTTGGACACGTACATTAAGTGGTAGACTTTCTAGAAAATCATCATTTTCTTTAGAAAACATGGCCGAAGAAGATAACCAATCAATTCATAATGAGAATAATGAGAATAATCGTGTTAGAACACTTAGAGATCATATGAATCCAACAAGAACAAGTGCACCATCATGTATTGTTTTTCCTCCTGATGCATCTCATTTTAATTTTAAGCCAGGTATTATTCAACTTTTACCCACTTTTCATGGCTTAGAATTAGAAAATCCATACTTGCACTTAAGAGAATTTGAAGAAGTTTGTAACACTTATAATGACTTAAATTGTAGCATGAACACCATCAGATTAAAGCTTTTTCCTTTTTCGTTAAAAGATAAAGCTAAAACATGGCTACAAAATATTAGGTCAGGATCCATTCATGCTTGGGATGAAATGCAACAACAGTTTTTAAAGAAATTTTTCCCTTCTCATAGAACAAACTCTTTCAAAAGACAAATCACCACTTTTACTCAAAAACCAGGAGAAACATTTTATAAATGTTGGGATAGATATAAAGACTTGCTTAATACCTGTCCTCATCATGGTTTTGAAACATGGAGATTGGTTTCACAATTTTATGAAGGGTTAACACCTAAAGATAGGCAAATGGTGGAATTGATGTGCAATGGAACTTTTGAAAATAAAGACCCTAATGAAGCAATGGAGTACCTAGAGTTGCTAGCTGAAAATGCTCAAAATTGGGACACCACAGGTACTTGTGAGGCACCAGGTAAAACTCAACCTCATACATCTAATGGAGGCATGTATAGCCTTAGGGAAGATCATGACCTCCAAGCCAAATTTGCATCTTTAGCTAGAAAAGTTGAGGCACTAGAATTAAAAAAGAGTGGTCAATTAAAATCTGTTCAAGAAATTGTGTGTCAAATTTGTGAAACCAATGAACACTCAACCAATGATTGTCCCACGTTGCCTTCTTTTAAGGAATGTCTCCATGAACAAGCCAATGCTTTAAATAGTTTCCAAAGACCAAGTCATAACCCGTACTCACAAACGTACAACCCTGGTTGGAGAAATCACCCAAATTTCAGTTGGAAGAGTGGTAACAATAATGCACAAACTTCACACCCACCATTTCAAACACAACATAATTTTCAAAATTCTCATGGATATGCACCTCCTTATATTCCCCCTCCTAGAAGAAATCTTGAGGAAACATTACATGCATTCATTGAAAAGCAAGAGACAATCAACACTCAAAATGCTCAAACCATGGCTGATTTGAAAGATACTCTTGCAAAGTTCACATCTGCTCTCAGTTTTCAGGAGAAAGGTAAGTTTCCATCTCAACCCCAGCAAAATCCCAAAGGGCAATACAATTCAAGTACAAGCAGTTCTGGAAGCCAACATCTGGATCAAGTCAAATCAGTCACTACTCTCCGCAGTGGTAAGGTTATTAAAAAACCTATTCTTGAACCTTGTGAGAAAGAAGATGAGTTAGTCTCCAAGGGTAAGGAAATGGTTGAACCTGATCATTGCAAGGAAGAGACTGATTCCCCACCAGCACTTCCATTTCCTCATGCCATGACCAAACAAAGGAAAGTCAATCACAATTCTGAAATCTTTGAAACTTTCAAACAGGTAAGGATTAATATACCTTTGCTAGATGCTATTAAACAGGTACCATCTTATGCTAAATTTTTGAAAGATCTATGCACTGTAAAGAGAAAATTGAATGTGAAAAAGAAAGCCTTCTTAGCCGAACAAGTAAGTGCCATTCTTCAGAACAATAATGCTTTGAAATATAAAGACCCTGGTTGTCCTACAATTTCTTGCTTTATTGGAGAACATAAAATTGACAGAGCTTTACTTGATCTTGGAGCTAGTGTGAATTTACTTCCATATTCGGTTTTTCAAAGTCTAAATCTCGGTGAGTTAAAACCTACTTCTGTTACTCTTTTACTTGCTGATAGATCTATAAAAATGCCTAGAGGAATAGTTGAAGATGTGTTAGTACAAGTTGATAAATTCATCTTTCCTGTGGATTTTATTGTCTTGGATACACAACCTGTTGAAGCATGCAATTCAATTCCTGTTATTTTAGGACGTCCATTTCTTGCAACTTCTAATGCATTGATTAATTGTAGGAATGGAGTGATGAAGTTATCTTTTGGAAACATGACATTAAAAATGAATGTTTTTAACATTTGCAAGCAACCTGGAGATGATAATGATTTACAGGAAGTAGATTTTATTGAAAAAATAATTTACGATCAATTTGAAAATTCTTCCAATGAAATTGAGTTTAATGAATCTGAAGATTTGCAAATGGTTTGTTTTCAGGAAGAATCAAAGGCAAATATTTGGAGACCAAAAATTGAGGAATTGCCACCACGATCAATTGGGTCCATACCTTCAAGTGTTCAACCACCAAAACCCGATTTGAAGCCATTACCATGTAATCTCAAATACTCATTTTTGGGAGAAAATGAAACTTTTCCGGTAATAATTTCTTCCAAACTTAATGTTCATCAAGAAGGTAAGTTATTACAAACTCTGAAAATGCACAAAAATGCATTAGGATGGACCATAGCTGACATAAAAGGAATTAGTCCTTTGATTTGCACACACAAGATTTATTTGGAGGAAAATGCTAAACCCTCTAGAGAAATGCAACGAAGGCTTAATCCTAATATGAAAGAAGTAGTGAGGAATGAAGTCATTAAACTTCTAGATAATGGAATCATTTATCCTATTTCTGATAGCAAATGGGTAAGTCCTACCCAAGTTGTACCTAAAAAGTCTGGAGTTACTGTGATAACAAATGAGAAAAATGAGTTAATTCCAACGAGGACTATTACTGGTTGGCGCATGTGCATTGACTATAGGAAACTCAATTCAATGACTAGAAAAGATCACTTTCCTTTACCTTTCATGGATCAAATTCTAGAAAGAGTTGCAGGTCATGAATTTTATTGTTTTCTAGATGGTTATTCAGGTTACAACCAAATTGAAATTGCATTTGAAGATCAAGAGAAAACTACTTTCACATGTCCATTTGGTACATTTGCATACCGAAGGATGCCTTTTGGATTATGTAATGCACCAGCCACGTTTCAAAGATGCATGCTTAGCATATTCAGTGATATGGTTGAACGTTTTCTTGAGATATTTATGGATGATTTTTCTGTTTTTGGTGATTCATTTGATAATTGTTTAACTAATTTGGAAAAGGTTTTGAACAGGTGTGAAGAGAAGAATCTTGTGTTGAATTGGGAAAAATGTCATTTTATGGTAACAAACGGCATTGTACTTGGTCACATTGTTTCATCAATAGGAATTGAGGTTGATAAATCTAAAATTGAGTTAATTGCCAACTTGCCAACACCAAAATCTGTTAAAAATGTTAGATCATTTTTAGGACATGCTGGTTTTTATAGAAGGTTTATCAAAGATTTTAGTATAATATCTAAGCCATTGTGTAACCTTCTAACAAAGGATAATGTTTTTGAATGGACTGAATATTGTGAAGAAGCCTTTGTTAAACTTAAAAACCTGCTTACATCTGCTCCTGTTATTCAACCTCCTGATTGGTCATTACCTTTTGAAATAATGTGTGATGCTAGTGATTATGCCGTGGGTGCTGTTTTAGGACAAAGAAAAGATAAGAAACCCTATGTCATTTACTATGCAAGTAAAACTTTAAATAGTGCTCAAATAAATTACACAACCACTGAAAAAGAATTACTTGCTGTAGTATTTGCGTGTGAAAAATTCAGATCTTATCTTGTTGGCTCACCTGTTATTGTTTTTAGCGATCATGCAGCGTTGAAATATCTTCTTTCCAAGAAGGATTCTAAAGCTAGATTGGTGCGGTGGATTTTGTTACTTCAAGAATTCGATATCACAATCAAGGATAAGAAAGGCACCGAAAATGTTGTCGCGGATCATTTGTCAAGATTGGCAACTGATTCGAAATCTGACATCACACCAATCGATGACTACTTTCCTGATGAATCTTTACTTTCTGTCACTACAATGCCTTGGTTTGCTAATATTGTTAATTTTCTTGTTTCAGGACATTTGCCAGCGCATTGGGGCACTCAAGACAAAAGAAAGTTCTTGAACGAAGTGAAGAACTTTTATTGGGATGACCCTTATTTATTCAAATATTGTCCTGATCAAATATTTCGAAGATGCATTCCTGACAATGAGGTAAGTAATGTCATTAAATTTTGTCATTCTGAGGCATGTGGAGGTCATTTTTCGTCAAAAAAGACAGCTGCAAAAATCTTACAATGTGGATTTTATTGGCCCACCATGTTCAAGGACACGCATGCATTCTGCAAATCTTGTGAAAATTGTCAAAAGTTAGGATCTCTTTCAAAACGTCACATGATGCCTTTAAGTACTATTCTTGTCATTGAAATCTTTGACTGTTGGGGTATAGATTTTATGGGTCCATTTCCTCCATCATTTGGTTTTGTGTACATATTAGTCGCAGTAGACTATGTTTCAAAATGGATAGAAGCAATTCCAAGTCGTAACAATGATCATAAAACAGTCATTAAGTTTTTGAAAGAAAACATTTTGAGTCGATTTGGAATCCCTCGGGCCATGATAAGTGATGGTGGAACACATTTCTGTAACAAGCCATTTGAGTCTTTAATGAAGAAATATGGAATCACACACAAAGTTGCCACCCCTTATCACCCCCAGACAAATGGACAAGTAGAACTTGCTAATAGGGAGATCAAACAAATCTTGGAAAAAACAGTGAACCCTAATCGAAAGGACTGGTCTTTAAGACTTAATGATGCACTATGGGCCTATCGAACTGCTTTTAAAACATCATTAGGTATGTCACCTTATAGGTTGGTTTATGGAAAACCTTGTCATTTGCCTGTGGAACTTGAATACAAAGCTTATTGGGCTATTAAAGCTTTCAATTCAAACCTGGATGATGCGAGTCAGCTGCGTAAGTTACAAATAAATGAGCTTGAAGAAATAAGAAATGATGCATATGAGAATTCAAAAATTCATAAAGCAAGAATCAAAGACTTTCATGATAAAAGAATCTTGAGAAAAACATTTGATGTTGGTCAAAAAGTTTTGCTTTATAATTCTCGACTCCATTTATTTCCTGGAAAGCTAAGATCAAGATGGAGCGGTCCATTTGTTGTGAAACATGTATATCCTTATGGGGCCTTTGATATTGAGAATCCAAAGAATGGTAATGTTTTCAAGGTCAATGGACATCGTTTGAAAGCTTACTTTGATAATTTTCCTAGTGAAAATGAATCCATTGGTTTGAATGATCCTGTATATGAAGGTTGATTATTTTGTTTTTCTCATATTTTTTTTGTGTTTCTTTTTGGTGTGACTTTTGTTTTGCTAGTCTTTCTCCAACCCCGGTCAAATGGCGGATAACGGTACTCCGTGACTCTTAAGTCGGTTCTTTCAATTTCCCATGATAATTGATATCTTTGTATATATTTGTTCAATTCCTTGTTCCTTCTCTTTTCTTTACATCTCTTCTGCACTTCTCTTTAAAAACAAAACAAAACAAAAATGGACACCACTCTTGAAAAATTGAAAAAGTATTTTCCTGCTCTGCCTCAGAATGCGATTACAAAAATTTACCGTGCTAGGTGTGAAAGATTGAGGTTGTTAATGAACCATGGAATTCCTGAAGATATTCGCTGGATAATTGAAGCAAAGATCCGATTATCAGGTGAGTCTTCCAACTCTTTTATTTCATACATGCCTGGGACAGGTAAAAGCACTTTTGCAAAGAAACGTCGTGCAAAACGACTAAAAGTCTGTCACCGATGTGCCAGATGGACTTGTAATACAAAATGTCGTTCTTTAGGAATGGTATCTATAAACCGTGAAGATAAAATACAATTCATTAAGGATGGCCTGAGTAAGGAGTCTTTAGATAATCTTCTATTAACTCTTGAGACGCATCCTAGTGGAGATGTGCATCGTGCAATTCATGATTTATGGCCTCATTTTCATAAAGAACATGATCGACTTAGTCTTGGGAATCTGACTAAAAAAGACCCTGTTTGCCAGTTTTTAAGAAAACTGGATGGGAAGCCTATCCCCGACCCATAGAGGGCGTTTAAGCCGTTCTTGGACGTAAAACCAAGGGAAAGCTGTGAGCCACAATCACAACTGCTTGTACATACATTTATATATATATATATATATATAATAATAATAAAATAATAATAATAAATAAATAAATAAATAAGAAAGAGAGAGAGAGAGTAAGACTTCAGCTAGCCTACATATAGGTGGTATGCTTTGTATTTTCAATTTCTCATCTATAAAATCTTCTCTTCATTTCCATCATTTCTACTCAACCCATTCATTCAGCATATATAGAAGTGTGTAGAAATGGCAAGTTCCCCAAGTCATCATATAAGAAATATTTGTGTTTTCGGTGGATCTAGTCCTGGGAAAGAAAAAGAGTTTTTAGAATCAGCAAATCATCTTGGTCAGGTGCTAGCTGAGAGAAAGATTCATTTAGTGTATGGGGGAGGCAGTCTTGGGTTAATGGGAGGTGTGTCAATAGCTGCATTTTTAGGAGGTAGTCAAGTTTTAGGAATCGTCCCTGAAGCTTTGGCACAAGGGGACATCATTGGAAAAACAATTGGAGAGGAACTTCAGGTCTCCACAATGTCAGCTCGAATGAATGCAATGTTTAACCATGCTGATGCCTTCATTGCTTTACCAGGTGGTCTAGGCACATTGGAAGAGATCTTTCATATTTCCTCTTGGGCTCCTTTAAAATTCAAGGGTGGACTAAATATTTTTAATCATTTGATTCTGATCGTTATTATTTATCTAAATTGGACTTTTATTAAAGCAATCCATAGTATTTGTGGTATTGTTTTATGCTATAGCTCTCTTATAAGCTTGAGTTAATTGCTGATTCAAAGTAATTCTAGTCTTATTTTTTCATATCTTATGAACAATTGGTTCATCATCCTTGTAAAATGAATATTTTTTTTACCAAAAAAATAAAGAGAAAGCTAAACATAATTGTTAATTAACCTCTATAATTATATTTTTTGTGCCAAATAAATAAAACAAAGCATAGACAACCAATAACAAAAAAAATTAAAAAAAAATATTGCTATAATAATAACTTTTTAACTACATCATAAAATTCAACGTCAAGAGATTTTGTTTTTGTTCCATAAGATACTTGGAAGCAAATCCATGCGGGTGGCTTGTAATTATCCGGTTCAAGCCTATGTTCTTTGTGTGCTTTTGTTTAAGAGACAAGCTGCGAGCGAATTCCTGACCATGTCTAATTAATGCATGCCCCCAAGGTCATTCTATTTGGAATTTCATAGAGTTCGGGTCCCATTCTCACATTTGACCTAGCTAGCTAGAATATTGATCATTTAATTAGGACATGGAGGAATCTATCTGCGGTGGGTTGAGGAGCTTTAAGAACAATATTTTCTTCGGTATTGTTACTACAACACAAGACAACGCTAGTTTTGCAGCGGTACTCTTGTTTTTATATGCTTTTGTTCATATATACATATATAGAAAATGGAACCAATTAATCTGCACACGGTCATTCCATTATTTACGAGGCTGATGTGCGAAGTGTTAATATATATTAAATGCAGGTGAACACATAATTATGTTTAAAATTAAAATATAAATATATAATTTTATCCTTTAAATTCTTTAAAGTGTTCATCCTTAAAATTGAATAAATGCTTTTTTAATTATGCCATGCCCTTTTAAAATTCAATCTCAAAATAAATCTGATTCTCACAACTACATAGTAAATTATTAAAATTTAAAACATGACAGATTTATTAAAATAACAAAGTTTACAAAATAATTATAAAATACAATAACCTTATAATTTTCAACTTACTCTGTAATTTCATATAAATTGTTACTATCTAATTTTTTACCTATATTTTTACTATTCTTTTTTAAAAACCAAACATAGCAAAACAATAAAAACCCCAAAAAATATATTTTTAATATATTTGCATCATTTTTAGTATTTTTAACATCATTTTAGAAGAATTCAAATTTTTAAAGGCATTTTAAATACGTTCAACTTTTAACACATTAATTTTACAATAACTGATTTTTCTTATTGAGTCGACGTTGATATTGCTCAATTTTAAAAATACAAAAAAATAAGAAAAAAATCAAAATTTATAAAAATAAAGAAGTTGATGGACCAATGTGTTTTGAGAACCAAATCACTTTTCATATAAATAGAGGTCACAACACACACAAAAAAAAAAAAAAGAGCAAGTTTGCACATTCGATGGAAAATACAAAAAAAACAAAATCTTAAACCTAAACCTATCTCTACCAACGCAAACCAGTTGCCCCCCTCACTAGGCTCCCCTTTCCCAGCCAACAGAAAAGCCGTCGTCCCCTGGGGTCCTTGGTTGTTGTTTTCAAAATACAGCCAAGGACCCCTTGTCATTTTAGCTCTCCATTATCTCCCTACACCCGAAGCAGCCCCGTTCCCACATAACCCCCAATACTAGCAACTCACACACGCCCGGCCATCTTTATCTTCCCTATTCGTGACATCTCATCTCCAAACCATAGCTGACTCATCGTCTTCTTCACTAGAGCCACCACCCACTGGACATTCCATCTCTGTAAACTAGCCTCCACAGACCCACTCCCTTCTCCTCCAAAACCGAACAAGTTCTCCTCTTCATTGTCCATCTCCTCTCTTAGTTTTCCCTATACCCTTCCATTGCCAGTAACAGAGAAGGAACACCAGAACCACAGAATGGCCTTCCCTCGTGATATCTTCGCCTCAACACCGCTAGTAACCTTTGCTGGTTATTCTATTTTGTAATTTTTAAATTGAATTTGATTATTTTTTTTTTTTATTATTATTTTAACATGTAAAAGATGGTGTATAAGAAAATCATAATACAAAGAGATGTGTGTGTCTTTGTATTTTTATTTATGTTATTGAATTAAAAAAATCAAAAAGAAAAAAAGAATTAAGTGTTTAATTTGAATATGGTTAAATACTTAAGGACAAATAAAATCATGTTGTATTTTCCATGAAAGTGTAAGAACATGTTTCTATATATATTCTAGGATTTAATAACTGATTTATTAAAACCTTAAAATTTGAATAATATTTCAAATTTTCAAATCATATCAAACCACATAGTTTACCTCAGGTAGGGTGTGCTAGGGGTGCTAATACCTTTCTTAGTCACAATCAGTTCCTTACCTTTAAATCTCTAACAAGACTAGTATACTTAGGTTTCCTAGTGGCCCTCAACCAGATACTAGGTGGTGACTCCAAAGAACCAATCAAGCAAATGAGACAAAAATTGCCATAGACGTCGCGTGGGGGATGTGTGATAGAATGACGACTCCACTAGAGACAGGTATTGTTTTCAACATTATCGGACTAAGCTTTGTGTTTTGATGTGTTAAAGATTTTTTTTTGTGTTTTGTTTTATTTTTATTTTATTCATGCATTATATAGAATTCTCTCATACATCACATGTTTTTATTTTTGAAAGCATATACAAGCTTTAAGTTAGGTAGGGGACTAGCAGCTTATCTTACAACTTTTAGTCAAGGTTTAAGTTTGTGTAAACTCCAACTTTTTATTGAGTGCTTAGACTATTAGTGATTGATATACGTGCCTTCCCACTATCTGCTGAGCCCCTATATTGTCTTTACAAGGGTGATCACTAGGACAACAATAGACCCTTTTTAGAGACCAAGTAGTAAACCTATCCTTTGGTCTCATGTAAAAAGATTAGAACCTACCTTTAGAATGTATGCTTCGTACATATTGTTTTGCATCTGAGTAAGCCTTCCTTGAAGCATCTTGAATTTAGGATTTATGGGTGATATAATGGTCATCACTTAAAAAATTTCTATTATAGAGTTTGGAGCAAGAATA
>NW_011503163.1:0-4371 GCF_000495115.2 Populus euphratica
CTTAGGAAGACTATGACAATTTGAGAGGAAGGCAACATATGTTAAGGTTAGAAATAAACATACTTTTATAGGAGAAGGTAAAACCATCACTCTCGTACCTCTTACAACCAAACAGATGTATGATGATTAGTTAAAGTTAAGAAGAGAGTATGAGGGTATGGGTAGATAAAATTAAAGTGAGGAACAAGGGGAGAAAAGACCATCAGATTCAGCGATTACCTAAAATCCCACTACAACCTCGTCCACCATTCTTACAAACAAAAACATTTATTGACCTCTAAAAAATAATCAAACCATTCAGTCACTTCACAAAGTAACCCAAATCTAGCCGAGAATGGAGGTAAGACATGAGGAGTAAAGAAAGCAAGTGTATTCGATGATAATTGTGTGGAAAAACTAAATAAACAACCTAATTTTTATACAAGAGAGGGTGAGATCAAATTTGCATTTTATATTAACAAGCCAATTATTTTGCTTGTGTGAAAAGAGGCTTACTTTAACTCTAATAATCTTAATCATATTATTCCTAGTATGATTGTTTTTCTATTACGGGAATTTGATGACATATTTCTCGAAGACATTCCTAACCGGTTATCATATTAAAGGGGAATAAAACATCATATAGACCTTGTATTTAGAG
Source organism: Populus euphratica (assembly GCF_000495115.2). Lineage (NCBI taxonomy): Eukaryota > Viridiplantae > Streptophyta > Magnoliopsida > Malpighiales > Salicaceae > Populus > Populus euphratica. Next base: position 641 of record NW_011503163.1, read on the forward strand.
TTGTTATTCCTACTCGACTAGCCTATAGAAGCAATCTCGAAGAGACAATAGAGTTTCAATGGCAAGTTGATGAATTGATGTAGAGGGGTACATTCATATGAGCCTTTATGATGTGCTAGTCTTACTTGTGTCTAGGAAGAATAGAACTTAAAGGAAATGTGTTGTGTTGCAATGTCGTGGTTGTACAAATTATTTACCCTAACGTAAAATACAAGATACTATAGAGCAAGCAAGGGGTCGATCCCATGAGGAAGTTTTAGTTCAGATTATTATGCTATACATTATACAATTGGGGGGCGTTTAATTTGTGATTTTCTAAACTATGACAGCAATTAAAATAACAAACAAAATCAATTAAACTTGAAATTTATGAAGAAAACAAACATTAGTCCCAAGCACACATCCACCTAAGAAAATTAGAACCGATCCTTGAAACGAAACTTCAATTTATATTCTGAATTTTTATTTTTTCTTAACGTTGGTTAATTAATAGATTCGCCATACAACTAACCCTAACCAACAAACAATCACAATGTCCGCATTAATATTTTAGTTCAATGGTAGCCTTAAGAACTAAATAATTTTGTCAATCTTAACAACTAAGCTATCTATAGCTTGTGTTTCATTGTTTGAATGTTTTTCCTAAGTTTAATAACGTAGATCCACCACAATTATTAAGCTTAGTTGCTTTGCAAGTTTATATATCACAACTCCGGTTTTGATATCAAACATGGCAATAAATTGCTCACAACAATAACTTAGAGTTTGCTCTAGTAATTATCAACAACAATTGATATGTATTTAAAAGTGCATTTTTATTAAAGTTTTATATTATTATTTTGCACTTGATGTATCAATAACTCCTTAACTAAAGCATGCTTTATAGTAACATGTCTAATACTATAAGATTCCTTTAATTTATGATAAATGTTCATCTTAAATGCAGGTCTTTCATATAAATCAAAGAAATAATTGATAAGTTTAATTACTAAAATTGAGAAGAGAAAAAGAGGGCCAAGTTTAGAAAAGAGATGCTGGTTCAGTCCAAACTAAAACACCTTTTGGTTATTGGATCATAACTGTAGGAGTAAAATTTAGATTTAGGTCTGGTTTATATGGATAGAAAGCGAAGACATAGTATTAAAACTTTCTTGAAGAGTCCAAGATTCAAAAGGACCATTTTCAAGTTCAAATCGTAGCAACAACAGAGGTTGGAATCTCTTCTGTAGCCTAGAAACTGTTTAGTCTTTAGCCCATACCTCGAGTTTTAGAAGTTCAAATGACCTCATTATGTTTTGTTAGAAAGCTAAGACAATTTCCCAAAACTTTCATGAAGACTGTTGATTAGTACTTAAAAGTGCATTTTTATCAAGGTTTTATATCATCATTTTGCACTTGAAGTATCAATAACTCCTTAACCAAAGCATGTTTTATAATAATATATTTAATAATATAAGATACCTTTAATTTATAGTAAATGTTCATTTTAAATGTAGGACTATCATATAAATATCACAAATGTTTATCTTTACGTCAAACGGCAGCTTGAAATATGAGTATGCAAAGCACTTTAAGTTTGTGACTTTGTGAGTAACCGGGTGCATTCATCACAAATGTTTGTATTCGCGTCAAAAGGGAAGTGACTACTTAAAGACAAAAAATAAATCATATCTTCAAAAAAAAAAAAAACAAAGAAAGAAAAAAAGAAAGAAAAAAAATATATAGATATTTCTCTAGTTTGCTACCTTGTTTGTGTTGGTGAGAAGGGAAGATTACAAGTTGAGTTTTCGTATGAATCAATTATGTTGGTTGCACGATAAATATGACTGAATTTGGAAATTTTGTATGGATGTTTGATTTAGAGAATGTGAGTATGCTTATTTTTCTTTATTTGCTATTGTGTACACTAAGTTAAAGATACCAATGTTTGCATGATAGGTCCTTCAAGTGTGATGAATCGAGCCTAATTATGATTGTTATTATTCTTTTTATTTCAAAGGTTTTATGTTTTGTTTTGCTTGAGGACTAGCAAAATCTAAGTTGGGGGGTGTGATTGTGCATCAAAAGTGTCATTAAGTCTCTTATTTTACATATGTATTTATTGTTTTTATTTGGTTGTTTTTATAATAATTGATGTGTTTTTTAGTAATGAAGTTTGTTTTAATGTTTCGATAGGTTTTTGGAGCTTAAATGAATTAATTCACAAAATTCAACGTCGGAATTCAGAACAAAGAATTGAAGAGACATTTAGTTGAAGATTGAAGCAAATCTTGGTTCAAATAAGTGCTCCAAATTTGTCCCAAAAATCAATTCTATTCCAATTCTAGAAAAGAATATCATATGATTTATTTCAAGCCCAAACTTGCCTTATGTTGTGTGCAAACTTCAACCATTAAACACTCAAGGTTTCAATGTCAATCTTAGCCCAAATAATAAGTACATTTGTATACTTATTTGATGCTCAAATTCAGCCCAAAAATCAGCCCCAAATCAGCCCTAAATCAACCCCAAATCAACCTTCAAATCAACCCAAACACAATCCATGATCTTACATGTCCACACAACAAATAACAATTGATTTATTTTGGGCAATCCATTGATCCAAGAAGGCAAGCACATGGATGGAAAGCTGGAGGGGATATTTTAACATTATTTTGGGTCAAAAAGAAGAAGGAGACACCTCATAAATGAGGAAGAAAAACGTGCACCAAAGTAGTTGTAAAGCTGTCTTGATTTGATTTTTCAGAACACCTTTCGGTGTTTTGCCCATAACTTTTGACTCAGGTGTCCAAATGAGCTGTTCTTTAATGATCTGGAAAGGTGACAGAATTGCCTATAAATATGTCTCTAATAGACTTCTCCAAAAAAAGCTTCTAAGAGGGTCGAATTGCTGTCCAAAGTTAGAGTCAGATTTGTGTCCGAATTTTTTCTGAAATTGTATTGTGTTCTTCTTTATAGATTTCGGTTCTTTAGTTTGTAAAACTTATTTTTTCAGTTGGATTCAAGTTCTTTCATGTTTATTGAAGTGTTCTTATATATAATCATGGTTGGCTAAACTCTTTCTTGGATCCAAATCAAGGATAATGGTGATTGAGGTGAGTTCTTTAGGATATGAATGAATCTTAATGTTTATCTTCTTATTTTCTTCATGAATGATTTATTATTGTAAAGAAATTTTAGAAATCATTTAGGTAATGTTATAATCTTGAATTTTTATGCACAAACTTTAGTTTTGGTATAGAGATTGCTTGATTCAATGTCTTACTTAATATGAAAGTACTTGTTCATTCTTAAGCAATAATCAATCTTCATCTTTCTAATCTTCATTGTAATATCTTGCGATCTAATATCACCATCGTTGATATTAGGTTGAGTTATCTTATATATGTTGAAGAAATCACCAATACATCACCATTAAAATTGATTTGGACCAAGACTTACTTTTCTTGTCATTTAAAATCTATTTACATTTTTTTTTATCTTTGAAAACAAATCCATCAATTATTTTCAACCAAGTTATTGTTAATTTAATTTCTCTTGAGTTTTTTTTTGTTACTTAGCTTAATTTCCAGATCTAGCTCTCTATGGATATGACCTCGATCTTACCGAGTTAATTGCTACATCGCACACTCGTGCACTTGCGAGTTAAAACAAATCGATCATAAAAAGCGGTCAAGCAATGACTGATGTAATCATGTTAACAATCTATAATCAGATTGGAACCTCCTTTT
>NW_011503163.1:4940-7977 GCF_000495115.2 Populus euphratica
TTGTATAGATTATATATTTATTTTATTTTCTCTTTTCACTTTTCTTGTATCTAACTTTGTTTTTTTTTTTTATTTTGTTTCTTCTTCTTTTGTTTTCTTCTTCTTTTTATTCTATTTCTACATGTGCATAAGAGTGTAGTCATGTACATTAAGTGGTAGACTTTGTAGGGTATCCTTATTATTTTTAGAAAATATGATTGAAGAAGATCACCAGTCGCTTCATAATGAGAATAATAAAAATAATTGTGTTAGAATACTTAGAGATCACATGAATCCCATAAGAACATGTGCATCATCATGCATAGTGACACAACTAAAAGATTAATATCTTCTATTAAGTGCAAGAGTGTCAAAGTAATAAATAACCTAGCAAGATTGGGGTCGAACTATAGAGAGGTTAATTGTATAAATTATAAATAACAACAATACAACAACAACAACAAGAATAATAATAATAATAATAACACTAACACTAACACTAACACTAATAACAATAGTAATAGTAATAGTAGTAGTAGTTGTAGTAATAATAATAATAATAGCACTACTAGTAGTAGTGCTAATAGAAGAAAAAGAAGAAGAAGTTGATGATAACTTTGAGATGGAAGATCAATGCAGGGATTAAACAATAACAACAAATGTCAAAGTTAGAGGACCCACGAATGGTATCTCAAACAAGTATAGTATAAACTCTTATTATTCAATTGGAAACCACACACAAAAGAGGTTCCAATCAGATTATAAATTGTTAACATGAATACATTAATTATCTTATTCGTATAATGCTAATACTTGTAAATGTTGTCAAGAATTCATAATTATAACTTATGTTAACAAAAAATCAAGTTCCTTTCATAGCCTAAGTATCAGTTATACCATACAATTTGTGCTATGAAAGTGCCATGCATTTGTTGTGCCAAGTGTTATGCAACATAAATCTAGATTAGACATGTAACAAGCAAAGTATTAAAGAGTGAACAAGATAACAAATACAAAACATATTAGTATCAAACATTGAAGTCCATGTTAAGTTTACATTATACTTGTTCTTAAATGATTAGTACTTAAAAGAGCATTTTTATCAAGGTTTTATATCATCATTTTGCACTTAAAGATTAATAACTCCTTAACTAAAGTATTATAATAACATATCTAATAATATAAGATACCTTTAATTTATGGTAAATATTCATCTCAAATACAGGCCTATCACATAAATGAAAAGATTGATTGATGAGTTTAAGTATTGAAATTGAAAGGACAAAGAGATGGCCAAACTTAGAAAAGAGATGCTGGTGCAGTCCAAATTGGAACAATGTTTGGTAATTGGGTCATATCTGGAGCTGCAGATCTCGGATTTAGGTCTACTTTATATGGATGGAAAGGTAAGTCATAAGCCTATAACTTTCGTATGGGTTTTAAAAAGGCTATTTTCAAGTCCAAATTGTAGCAACAACAAAAAAGTTCAAATTTATCCTGCAACCCAGATACTATTCAGTGTTCAGCCCATATCTAGAGTTTTAAGAGTCCAAATAACCTCCATTTTTTTTTTCTAGAAAGTTGAGATAATTTTCTAAAACTTATTAATAACTCCTTAACTAAAGTATTATAATAACATATCTAATAATATAAGATACCTTTAATTTATGGTAAATATTCATCTCAAATACAGGCCTATCACATAAATGAAAAGATTGATTGATGAGTTTAAGTATTGAAATTGAAAGGACAAAGAGATGGCCAAACTTAGAAAAGAGATGCTGGTGCAGTCCAAATTGGAACAATGCTTGGTAATTGGGTCATATCTGGAGCTGCAGATCTCGGATTTAGGTCTACTTTATATGGATGGAAAGGTAAGTCATAAGCCTACAACTTTCGTATGGGTTTTAAAAAGGCTATTTTCAAGTCCAAATTGTAGCAACAACGAAGAAGTCCAAATGTGTCCTACAGCCTAGACACTGTTCAGTGTTCAACCTATATCTTGAGTTGTGGAAGTCCAAATGACCTCTAATTTTTTTTTTCTGAAAATCTAAAACAATTTCCTACAACTTTTATGTAGTGGTCTTGTTAAAATTCTAACGTTACCAATGATGTTTTGGGTTGACAAGAGAAGATAAGTATTGTCACCAAGTCAAGAGTTGGCCACCCACTTATTAATTAATCATCAAATCCATACTTCCTAATTTTGACCTATAAAAAAAGGCATTTGACATGCATTTAGGCATCTTGGTTTCTAGACCAAGATCATGCTCAAACACAAACTTGCCACTCCTTACCATTTTCAGACAAGTGAACAGGTAGAGCTTGCTAATAGGAAAATCAAACAGATCTTGGAAAAAATAGTGAACCCTAATAGGAAAGACTAGTCTTTTAGACTTAATAATGCTTTTTGGGCTTATTGAACTGATTATAAAACATCATTAGGAATGTCACCTTATAGACTAGTCTATGGAAAGCCTTGTCACTTGCCTATGGAACTTGAACATAAAGCTTATTGGGCTATTAAAGTTTTCAATTCAAACCTTGATGATGCTATTCAATTGCATAAATTATAAATAAATGATCTTGAGAAAATAAAAAATGATGTATATGTACAAAAATTTACAGTGATGGAAGTGCAAGATTGAGAATGTTAATGGATCATGGAATTCCTAAAGATATTTAATGGCTAATTGAAGCAAATGTCCGATTATCAGCTGAGTCCTCTAATTCCTTCATTTCACACATGCCTGGAACAGGTAAAAACACTTTTGCAAACAAACGTCGTGTAAAACGACTAAAAGTCTATTATCGATGTGCTAGATGGACTTGTAATGCACAATGTCGTTCTTTAGGAATGATATCCATAAACTATGAAGATAAAATACAATTCATTAAGGATGGCCTATGACACGACTAAAAGATTGATGTCTTCTCCCAAGTGCAGGAGTGTCAAAGTAATAAATAACCCGACAAGACCGGGGTCGAACCACAGGGAGGTTATTTGTACAAATTATAAATAACAATAATACAACAACAATAACAATAACAATAACAA
>NW_011503163.1:9460-9568 GCF_000495115.2 Populus euphratica
TTACCACTAGTTGTACATTCACATGCTTTTTTTGAATAAAAATAAAAATAAATTAAATAGATAGAGAGAGAGTGTGAGACTCCAGATGGCCTACATATAGGCAGGATG
>NW_011503163.1:9710-10983 GCF_000495115.2 Populus euphratica
CAGGAAGGAAATAGAGTTCTTATAATCAACAAATCATCTTGGTCAGGTACTAGCTGAGAGAAAGATTCATTTAGTGTATAGGGGAGGTAGCCTTGGGTTAATAGGGGAAGTGTCAATAGCTGCATTTTTAGAAGGTAGTCAAGTTATGAAGGTTGTCCCCAAAGCTTTAGCAAATGGTCAACTAAAGAAAGTTATAAGAAGCTGAGATTGGATTTGAGCCTTCGTTTGTGAATCCTTGTGTCTTTTGATTTTCTTAATAGTGTATTATTTTATTTTGTTAGTTCTTATATTTTTTTTAAGTGTATTTCATGTTTGTCACTATTCAGTGTTTTAGGTGATGTCTTTTATACTCTATCTTTCTACCTTAGAACATTGAGGACAATGTCTCATTTTGGTTGGAGGGAGAGGGTAGTAGTTGATATTAAAAAAACAAAAAAACTAACTGTGTTTTCTTTTTCATAAACCATTTGCAAACTGTTGTTACTAAGATGACAGAGTAAGGAGGAATTTTATTGACTCTTGAGAGATATCTTGGTTAATATTTTTCAATGGTTATTTGCAATATTCATAACAAGGCCTATCAAAATACTTCTTGAAATATTTAGGTTTACAAACTCTCGCATTCTTATCACTTAATCTGCTTATATACTCATTTAACAAGTATTCTTAAACCTTTATTTTCACACACACACACACACACACACTTTAACAAATAATTGTGGGTTGCATATTGGATTATTATATTATTTATATTTTTTGTTAAAGGTAACAACTAAGGGAAATATACCATATATAAATTGTAAAAAATAAAAACAAAAAAAATAATGATAATAAAAACATAAATAGGTATGGTTTCGTAGTCTTCTTAACCTAAACAATTAAGCCCGAAGGGGTGCTTTAACACCTAATACCCCAAAATCAACTGACTTGAAAACTATTGGTCTGGCGCTTGTTACATTGGTTGAGGAGAAAAGCCTAAAAGAATCAAACATTGCACTATCTATGTATCAACATCTGCAACCCGAGTTACTAAGCTTATAGGGGTTTTCTCAACACCTAATGCCCTAAGACTAACTAGTCTAAAAGTCATTAGTTAAAAGCTCGTTACACGAGTTAAAGATGTATTGTGTTTTAAGTTATATGTATAAATATTTAAAAAAAACAAAAAAAAAAGAAGAAAAAAAATCTCAACTCAAGGAAGTTAGCCTTAAACATTAGAATAAGAATTTTATTTTCTTCCAAGTAAAGCCCCATAACTATGTGTTGATATATT
>NW_011503163.1:11049-11149 GCF_000495115.2 Populus euphratica
GGAAAAGATAAAGGGATGGCCAGACATAGAAAAAAGATGACAGTGCAGTCCAAACCAGAACACTATTCAGTAATTGGGTCATATCTGAAGCTGTAGATCT
>NW_011503163.1:11290-12733 GCF_000495115.2 Populus euphratica
GAATTTGTCTTACAGCCCGAGTATTGTTCAATGTTTGGCCCATATCTGGAGTTTTAGAAGTCCAAATGACCTTCATTTTTTTTTTGAAAAGCCGAGACAATTTTTTATAATTTTCATGTGTCAAGTGGTTCCAATTCTGACTTTATCAATGACATTTTGGGCAAACAAGAAAAGATAAGGAGTGTAATCAAATTAAGAGTTGGCCACCCACTAATCAATTAGTCATCAAATTAAGAGTTCCTAATTTTGGCCTATAAAAGGAGGCATTTGCCATGCATTTAGACATCTTAGTTTCCATATCAAGATCATGCTCTTATTTTCTTTCTTTGTATTGCTTATATTTTGCTTTCATTAATATCAAGTTTATACCTTTCATTTCCTTTCCTTTACTTAGTTAATTTTTATCTTATTTATGTTCTTACTTTTTTTATTTTTCTTTCTTTCTTTCATTATGCTTAGTTAAGTTTATTATGTCAAGGTGAAAAGGTTACACTAATGGTGTAAGAATAAATATAGTGTAAACTCAACATGGACCTTAATGTTTGATACTAACATGTTTTGTATTTGTTATCTTATTCACTATTAATACTTTGCTTGTTAAATGATTAATCTAGATTTATATTGTATAACACATGGTACAACAAATACAAGTATAATCATGAATACCTGACAAGATTTACAAGTATTAGCATTAATCGAATAAGATAACTAATACAATCATGTTAAATTTATAATCTGATTTGAACCTCCTTTGTCTATGGTTTACAATTGAATAATAAGAGTTTATAGTATACTTCTTTGACATACCAGTAGTGGATCCTCTAACCTTAACATTTTTTGTTATCATTATTTAATCCTTATCTTAATTTTCCAAAAGTTTGCATCAACTTCTTTTTCTTCTTCTTCTATTATTACTATTACTATTACTATTACTTTTATTATTACTACTACTGCTGCTACTATTATTATTGTTGTTGTTACTATTGTTGTTGTTATTGTTGTTGTTGTATTATTGTTATCTATAATTTGTAGAATTAAGCTTTTTATGGCTTGATCCCGGTCTTGCCGGGTTATTTATTACTTTGACACTTCTGCACTTGAGAGAAGAGATCAATCTTTTGGTCATGTCAAGTTTTTTGTGCCGTTGCTGGGGAGGTATATTCTTGTACAAATTATAGTATTTATTTTATTTTCTCTTTTCACTTTTCTTGTATATAACTTTGTTTCTTTTCTTTTATTTCTTCTTCTTTTATTTTTTTCTTAAGTGGTAAACTTTGTAGGGTATCCTCATCATTTTCAGAAAATATGGTCGAAGAAAATAACCAGTCACATTATAATGAGAATAACCATGTTAGAACATTTAGAGATCACATGAATCCCATAAGAACAAGTGCACCATTATGAATAGTTTCCCCCTTAATGCATCTCATTTCAATTTTAAGC
>NW_011499883.1:0-15000 GCF_000495115.2 Populus euphratica
ATCTTATATTATTAGATACATTATTATAAAACATGCTTTGGTTAAGGAGTTATTGATACTTCAAGTGCAAAATGATGATATAAAACCATGATAAAAATGCACTTTTAAGTACTAATCAGGAGCCATTGTGAATTTACTTCCATATTCAGTTTTTCAAAGTGTCAATCTAGGTGAGTTAAAACTAACTTCTGTAACTCTTTTACTTGCCGATAGATTTGTAAAAGTGCTGAGAGGAATAATTAAAGATGTGTTAGTACAAGTCGATAAATTTATTTATCCTGTGGATTTTATTGTCTTGAACACAGAACCTGTTGAAGTATATACTTCATTTTCTATTATTTTAGGACATCCGTTTCTTGCAACTTCTAATGCATTGATTAATTGTAGGAATGGACTGATGAAACTATCATTTGAAAACATGACATTGGAGATGAATATTTTTAACATTTGAATACAATCTAGAGATCATAATGATTTACAAGAAGTAGATCATATTGACAAATTAGTTTATGATCTACTTGAATCTACTTTAAGTAAAAATGAGTTTGATGAATCTGAAGATGTGCAAATGATTTATTCTCAGGAAGAAATCATGGATGAAAAACGCACCAAAATTTTTGATGTAGATCTTTTTGATTGTGCATCAAAAGTGTCATTAAGTCTCTTATTTTACATATGTATTTATTGTTTTTATTTGGTTTTTTTATATAATAATTGATGTGCTTTTCAGTAATGAAGTTTGTTTTAATATTTCGATAGGTTTTTGGAGCATAAATGAATTAATTTAGGAAATTCAACGTCGGAATTCAGAACAAAGAATTGAAGAGACATTTAGTTGAAGATTGAAGCAAATCTTGGTTCAAATAAGTGCTCTAAATTTGTCCCAAAAATCAATTCTATTCCAATTCTAGAAAAGAATATCATATGATCTATTTTAAGCCCAAACTTGCCTTATGTTGTGTGCAAACTTTAACCATTAAACACTTAAGGTTTCAATGTCAATCTTAGCCCAAATAATAGATATATTTGTATACTTATTTGATGCTTAAATTCAGCCCCAAATCTGCCCCAAATCAACCTTCAAATCAGCCCAAACACAATCCATGATCTTACATGTCCACACAACAATAATTGATTTATTTTGGGTAATCCATTGATCCAAGAAGGCAAGCACATGGATGGAAAGTTGGAGGGGATATTTTTACATTATTTTAGGTCAAAAAGAAGAAAGAGATAACTCATAAATGAGGAAGAAAAACGTGCACCAAAGTGGTTGTAAAGCTGTCCTGATTTGATTTTTCTGAACACCTTCCGGTATTTTGCCCATAACGTTTGAGTCCAGTGTCCAAATGAGTTGTTCTTTAATGATCTAGAAAGGTGACAGAATTTCCTATAAATATGTAATAGACATCTCAAGAAAAGGCTTCTAAGGGGGTCTAAATTGCTGTCCAAAGTTAGCATCAGATTTGTGTCCGAATTTTTACTAAAATTGTGTTGTGTTCTTCTTTATAGATTTCGGTTCTTTAGCTTGTAAAACTTATTATTTCAGTTTAATTCAAGTTATTTCATGTTTATTAAAGTGTTTTTATATATAATCATGGTTGGCTAATCTCTTTCTTGGATCCAAATCAAGGATGATGGTGGTTGAGGTGAGTTCTTTAAGATATGAATGAATCTTAATGTTTATCTTCTCATTTTCTTCATGAATGATTTATTATTGCAAAGAAATTTTAGAAACCATTTAGGTAATGTTATAATCTTGAATTTTTATGCACAAACTTTAGTTTTGGTATAGATATTGCTTGATTCAATGTCTTACTTAATATGAAAGTACTTGTTCATTCTTACGCAATAATCAATCTTTATCCTTTTAAACTTCATTGTAATATCTTCTGATCTAATATCACCATCGTTGATATTAGGTTGAGTTATCTTATATATCTTGAAGGAATCACCAATACATCACCATTAAAATTGATTTGGACCAAGATTTACTTTTTCTTATCATTTAAAATCTATTTACACGTTTTCATCTTTCAAAACAAATCCATCAATTATTTTCAACCAAGTTATTATTAATTTAATTTCTCTTGAGTTTTTTTTGTTACCTAGCTTATTTTCTAGATCTAGCTCTCTGTGGATATGACCTCGATCTTACCGAGTTAATTGCTACATCGCACATTTGTGCACTTGCGAGTTAAAACAAGTCGATCATAAAAAGTCATCAAGCAATTTGGCGCCGTTGCTGGGGAGCTAGCAAGCAATGGTAACAAATTTAGATTTTATTATTGGAAAAAACAAAAAAAAATCATATATAAAAAATCAATTGGCTGGTTTTACCGCCTAAAAAAATTAAAAAAAAAATCAAATGGCTGGTTTTACCGCCTCAAAAAAATTGACCTCAACTTTTCGGATATTGGACTGTTGGACTACTAATTGTTAGCTTTTGTTTGATTCAACCATTTTTCTTTTGATGTTTATTCTAATTAGTTTATAATATTTATTGTTTATATTATAAGGCTGGTTTTACCGCCTCTTGTTTATTTTATTTTATCTAGTTGTATTGTTGTTATTATTTTATTTTTTTGTACTTGGCTGGTATTACCGCCTCTTGTTTATTTTTTTTATTTTTTTGTGATTATTTTTCTTATATTTATTGTTTGAAGTACTTGGCTGGTATTACCGCCTCTTTATTCATGCTTGTTATAATTGTGTTTTAATGTTTATTATTGTTAATATTGCTTATTAATTGAAGTGTGAATTTTCTAATTTGTTGTATTTTTATTTTTGAGCTATTAGTTTATCTTTTACATTTCATTTACTTTTATTTACAATCTTCTTTTTCTTTTTCTCCTTTCTTTTCATATTCATATAATTGTTATATTATTATTATTATTATTATTATTTTCATCATGGCTAATGTTGAAGATGTAGAGGGTGAAGGGAGTGTTCAAGGTAATGGACCTCTACAATTCAATGATCAACCTAATTTTCGAACTCTTAGAGAGTATCTTCACCCAGCTAGACAAAGTACACCTTCGTGTATTATCTTGCCTCTGAACCAACAAGCTTTCAATTTGAAACCAGGCATGATCCAACTTCTTCCCATATATCATGGTATGGATTCTGAAAATCCATATATACACATTAAGGACTTTGAAGAGGTATGTAATACTTTTATTGATAGAACATGCACTGAAGAAACTATTCGGCTGAAATTATTCCAATTCTCTCTAAAGGATAAAGCCAAGCTTTGGCTAAACTCCCTGCGTCCTAGGTCTATAGGTACATGGAGAGAAATGCAAGCTGAATTTTTGAAAAAATACTTCCCCACTCATAGGACAACAGCCTTACAACGTCAAATGATGAATTTTTCTTGTAGTCCAAATGAGTCATTTCACCAAGCTTGGGCAAGGTTCAAAGACTTGTTAAATGCATGCCCCCACCATGGTTTTGAGATGTGGAGGTTAGTGAGTTTCTTCTATGACTCTCTTACCGCAAATTTTAAAAAGTTAGTGTCAACCATGTGTAATGGTGAGTTTTATGACAAAGAACCAAGTGAGGCCTTTGATTTTTTTGATCAATTAGCTGAAAACACAAAGCAATGGGAGACTTCTCTCCCAATTCATATTGAGTCTAGAAACACCATTTCTCATTCAAGTGACAAGTTTCAATTGAAAGAGATTGTGACCTCAATGCTAGATTAGCCTCATTGGCTAGGAAAGTAGAGTCTCTTGAGATTAAAAAAGTGCATGTCATGAGTGAACAACAAGAGGAAAGTTGTGTTGTTTGTGAGAGCAAAGGGCATAGGACAACTGAGTGTCCTACCATTCAAGCCTTCAAGGAAGTGCTATATGGCCAAACTTCTGATTCAAGTAATGTTAGAAAGCCATTTCCAAACCAAGTAGGCAATCCCTACTCTAAGACCTATAATCCTGGATGGAGGAACCACCTAAATTTTGGATGGAGAAATGAGGGCTCTTCAGTACCTCAAACATTTCAACCTCCACCCCAACCATTTCATGCTCCCACACATAACACATATCAACCACCTCATAAGAGATCCCTAGAGGATACTCTTCAACAATTCATGCAAACGCAAGGAGGAATCAACAACCAAGCTTATAAATTCCAAGACCAGACCAATAGGACCTTAGATGACATTCAAAGTCAACTAACTAAGTTGACTCAATCATTAAGCATTCAAGAGAAGGGAAAAATCCCAGCTCAACCAATGCCCAATCCTAGAGGTCAGGTACACATGAGTGAATCCTCACCTAGTGAACCTTCAAACCATGAACAAGTCCAAGCCATCACTACCCTTAGAAGTGGAAAGATTGTTGACAAAGGTGTAGGTTTTAGGATTCCTAAAGGTATTGTGGAGGAGAAATATAGGGAAAGTGAAGAGGGAATCAAAACACAAGTGACAAATGAGAGTTTGAGTCAAAAAGAAGGTGAGATAAATGAGAAAGAGATGAGTGAGAAAGGAGATGATTCAAGAAAAATTGGAGTCAAAGTGAGTGATTTAGAATTTGTTCCTAGAGCACCATTTCCACAAAGGTTAGGGAAACCTAAACAAGATCTTATGAACTCAGAAATCTATGAATTGTTCAAACAAGTGAAAGTCAATATTCCACTCCTTGATGCAATTAAACAAGTTCCATCTTATGCAAAGTTGCAATTAAACAAGTTTCATCTTATGCAAAGTTTCTTAAGGATTTATGCATAGTCAAAAGGAGATTGAATGTGAACAAAAGAGCTTTTCTGACTGAACATGCTAGTGCCATCATCCAGTTTAAGACCCTTCCCAAATACCATTTCATGCATTATTGGAAGTCATAAGATAGATCAAGCTTTGTTGGATTTAGGAGCAAGTCTGAATTTAATACCCTACACTGTTTACGAACAATTAGGTTTAGGAGAAATCAAGCCTACTCGAATCACCCTTCAATTAGCTGATAGGTCAATCAAGATTCCTAGGGGTATCGTTGAGGATGTGTTGGTCCAAGTAGATAAATTCTACTTTCCTGTTGATTTTGTAGTGTTAGACACCGCACCAATTCAAGGTTCTAATGCCCCCATCCCAGTCATGGTTCTAATGCTCCCATCCTAGTCATTTTAGGGAGACCTTTCCTAGCTACATCCAATGCCTTAATTAACTGTAGGAATGGGGTGATGAAATTGTCTTTTGGGAATATGACTGTGGAGATGAACATATTCAATGTCTCCAAACAAATCGGGGAACATGAGGACATTAGAGAGGTAGATTTCATCCAATGGGGAATATGAGGACATTAAAGAGGTAGATTTGATCCAAACAGTTTGTCAAGAACACTTTGAGAGAGTGTGGATCAAGGACCCATTGGAGAGAACTTTAATTCATGATGAAAGATTTTGTTCTTTGGAATGTGTTGATGAGGAAGTAAGAGAACTCGAGACTTATCTAGATCCAATGCCTATTATGTCAATAGGTCAATGGACCCCATCATTTGAGCCTTTGATTTCACCCCAAGTGAAAGGTTTGAGCCTTTGATTTCACCCTATGTGAAAGTTGAAGCATCTCTTATCCAGTCTTATAAACCAGAAAGGAAGCCTTTACCGAGTGATCTTAAGTATGCATTTCTAGGGGAAGATGAATCATATCCTATTGTGATCTCATCAAAACTTAGCATAGAGCAAGAACAAAAACTTTTGAGAGTGGTGAGAAAACACAAGAAAGCAATTGGGTGGAAAATTACTGACTTAAAAGGAATTAGCCTTCTTTTATGTACACATAGAATCTATCTTGAAGAGGAGGCTAAATCTGTGAGGCAAATGCAAAGACGATTGAACCCAAACATGAAGGAAGTAGTGAGAGGTGAAGTGCTTAAGCTACTTGATGCAGGTATCATTTACCCTATTGCAAACTCAAAATGGGTTAGTCCAACCCAAGTTGTCCCTAAAAAATCTAGAGTCACGATAGTGAAGAATGAAAATAATGAGCTGGTACCAACTAGAATCCAAACTGGATGGCGTATGTGCATTGATTATCGTAAATTGAACATGGTGACTAGGAAGGACCATTTTCCGCTTCCATTTTTAGACCAAGTGCTTGAAAGAGTAGCTGGAAGAGCTTTCTATTGTTTTCTAGATGGATACTCAGGTTACAACCAGGAGCTTTCTATTGTTTTCTTGATGGATACTCAGGTTACAACCAAATTGAGATTTCTTTGGAAGACTAAGAAAAAACCACTTTCACTTGTCCTTTTGGTACCTATGCTTATAGAAGAATGCCTTTTGGTTTGTGTAATGCACCAGCCACTTTTCAAAGGTGTATGATGAGTATCTTTAGTGAAATGGTGGAAAATTTTTTGGAAGTTTTCATGGATGATTTTTCAGTTTATGGGGATTCTTATGAGTTGTGTCTAATGCATTTAGAAAAAGTCTTTGAAAGATGTGAAGAGAGCAATCTTGTACTCAATTGGGAGAAGTGTCATTTTATGGTGACACATGGCATTGTTTTAGGTCACATTGTCTCTTCAAAAGGGATACTTAGGTCACATTGTCTCTTTAAAAGGAATAGAGGTAGATAAGTCAAAAGTGGAAATCATTCAAAAATTACCTACCCCTAGGACTGTGAAAGTTGTGAGATCCTTTTTAGGACATGTTGGTTTTTATCAAAGATTCATTCATTCTTTTAGTACCATTGCCAAACCATTGTGTAACTTGTTGTCACAAGATGTCCAATTTGATTGGACATTAAAATTTCAAGAAGCTTTTGAAAAGCTTAAAGGGTTGTTGACAACTGCACCAATCATGCAAGCTCCTGATTGGTCTTTACCATTTGAACTGATGTGTGATGCTAGTGATTTTGCGGTTGGGGCTGTTTTAGGGCAAAGAAAAGACAAGAAACCTCATGTCATATATTATGTTAGCAAGACTTTGAATGATGCTCAATTGAATTACACTACAACTAAAAAAGAACTCTTAGCTGTGGTCTTTGCATTAGACACGTTTAGGTCTTATTTGGTTGGATCTCTTGTTATTATTTTCACTGATCATGCAGCATTGAAATATTTGCTCACAAAACAAGATGCCAAACCACGTTTGATTCGATGGATCCTCCTACTCCAAGAGTTTAACATTGAAATTCGAGATAAAAAGGGAGTAGAGAATGTCTTGAAATTTGAGATAAAACGGGAGTAGAGAATGTAGTGGCTGATCATTTGTCTCGTCTTTCAAGCTATGAGACCATAATTGATGAATCTCCAATAAATGAATTCTTTGCTGATGAAAATTTATTTTGTGCAGGTAATGTCTCCTACATTGGTTCTCCATGGTATGCTGACATAGCAAATTACCTAGCCACAAGTCAGATTCCTTCTCATTGGTCTAAACTTGACAAACAAAAATTCTTGCGCAATGTGCGCACCTTTTTTTGGGATGACCCCTACCTATTTAAATATTGTCCTGGCCAAATTATTAGGCGGTGCATCCCTGATCATGAAATTCCAAGTGTCATTAATTTTTGTCATACATTAGCTTGTGGTGGGCATTTCTCTTCCAAGAAAACCATTGCCAAAATCTTGCAGTGTGGTTTTTATTGGCCCACCATGTTTAAAGATGTTCATGCCTTCTGTGTTGCATGTGACCGATGCCAACGACTAGGTAGCCTCACTAGGCGTAACATGATGCCCCTTAACCCCGTCCTTGTTTTGGAAATATTTGATTATTGGGGGATTGATTTCATGGGACCTTTTCCAAGTTCATTTGGTTACCAATTCATCCTTGTAGTTGTTGATTATGTGTCTAAATGGGTGGAGGCCATTGCATCTCGAACCAATGACCATCGAGTTGTGGTCAAATTCTTGAAAGAAAATATTTTCTCTCGTTTTGGCATGCCCCGGGCTATGATTAGTGATGGGGGAAAACATTTTTGTAACAAACCCGTTGGGATTTTGATGAGAAAATATGGTGTAATTCACAAGGTGAGTACCCCCTATCACCCACAAACTAGTGGCCAAGCTAAGTTGGCAAATAGGGAGATCAAGAACATTTTAGAGAAAAAAGTCAATCCAAACCGTAAAGATTGGTCCCTACGACTAGTTGATGCTTTGTGGGCATATCGCACTGCTTATAAGACCTCTTTAGGAATGTCTCCTTATAGGCTAGTTTATGGAAAGCCTTGTCATCTCCCTGTTGAGATTGAGCACCGTGCATATTGGGCCATTCGACAATTCAATGACAATGAAAACGAGGTTGGCAAAAATAGAAAGCTTCAATTGGATGAATTGGAGGAGTTGATAAATGATGCATTTGAAAATGCAAAAATTTCAAAACATAAGATGAAAACTTTGCATGATAAACATATTCTTAGAAAATCCTTTCATGTTGGTCAAAAGGTTCTCTTGTATAATTCACGATTACATCTCTTTCTTGGGAAGTTGAGGACAAAATGGATTGGTCCATTTATGATTAAATCCATCTCTGAGCATGGTGCATTTGAGGTAGAAAATCCCAAGAATGGAAATATTTTCAAAGTAAATGGTCATCGATTGAAACCTTATCTTGAAAATGTTGTGGCTGAAGTTGAGATATTGGATCTTGAAGATCCAATACCATTGTAGTATTAGAAGTAATGAGTTTTTATTTTTATTTTATTTTTATTTTTATTTTTCATTTTTATTTTTTTTTTCATTTTTATTTTTTTCTTCTTTCTTCCATCTCTTATATTTTCTTGTTCATGCATTTGGGACAATGCATTATTTTAAGTTGGGGGGGTGTGAGGTTCTTTATTTTCAAAAAGTCAGCTCATGCCCAATTCAATCAGACTTCATCCTTGAAAACAAAAGAGGAGTAATAATTTTCTAATCTTTATACTTTTCTTCTCTTTCTCTTTTACATTGAGGATAATGTAAAACTTAATTTTAGATATTTCATTATGTTGAATTAGAAGTTGAGTTTTCATATGAATCAATTATGTTGGTTGCACGATAAATATGACTGAATTTGGAAATTTTGTATGGATGTTTGATTTAGAGAATGTGAGTATGCTTATTTTTCTTTATTTGCTATTGTGTACACTAAGTTAAAGATACCAATGTTTGCATGATAGGTCCTTCAAGTGTGATGAATCGAGCCTAATTATGATTGTTATTATTATTATTTTTATTTTAAAGGTTTTATGTTTTGTTTTGCTTGAGGACTAGCAAAATCTAAGTTGGGGGGTGTGATTGTGCATCAAAAGTGTCATTAAGTCTCTTGTTTTACATATGTATTTATTGTTTTTATTTGGTTGTTTTTATAATAATTGATGTGTTTTTTAGTAATGAAGTTTGTTTTAATGTTTCGATAGGTTTTTGGAGCTTAAATGAATTAATTCAGAAAATTCAACGTCGGAATTCAGAACAAAGAATTGAAGAGACATTTAGTTGAAGAATGAAGCAAATCTTGGTTCAAATAAGTGCTCCAAATTTGTCCCAAAAATCAATTCTATTCCAATTCTAGAAAAGAATATCATATGATTTATTTCAAGCCCAAACTTGCCTTATGTTGTGTGCAAACTTCAACCATTAAACACTCAAGGTTTCAATGTCAATCTTAGCCCAAATAATAAGTACATTTGTATACTTATTTGATGCTCAAATTCAGCCCAAAATCAGCCCTAAATCAACCCCAAATCAACCTTCAAATCAACCCAAACACAATCCATGATCTTACATGTCCACACAACAAATAACAATTGATTTATTTTGGGTAATCCATTGATCCAAGAAGGCAAGCACATGGATGGAAAGCTGGAGGGGATATTTTAACATTATTTTAAGTCAAAAAGAAGAAGGAGACACCTCATAAATGAGGAAGAAAAACGTGCACCAAAGTAGTTGTAAAGCTATCTTGATTTGATTTTTCAGAACACCTTTTGGTGTTTTGCCCATAACTTTTGACTCAGGTGTCCAAATGAGCTATTCTTTAATGATCTGGAAAGGTGACATAATTGCCTATAAATATGTCTCTAATAGACTTCTCTAAAAAAAGCTTCTAAGAGGGTCGAATTGCTGTCCAAAGTTAGAGTCAGATTTGTGTCCGAATTTTTTCTGAAATTGTATTGTGTTCTTCTTTATAGATTTCGGTTCTTTAGTTTGTAAAACTTATTATTTCAGTTGGATTCAAGTTCTTTCATGTTTATTGAAGTGTTCTTATATATAATCATGGTTGGCTAAACTCTTTCTTGGATCCAAATTAAGGATAATGGTGATTGAGGTGAGTGACACGACTAAAAAATTGATGTCTTCTCCCAAGTGCAAGAGTGTCGAAGTAATAAATAACCCGGCAAGACCGGGGTCGAACCACAGGGAGGTTATTTGTACAAATTATAAATAACAATAATACAACAACAATAACAATAACAATAACAACAATAACAACAATAACAATAATAACAATAATAATAATAATAATAATAATAATAATAGTAATAATAGTAATACTACTACTAATAATAATAATAATAATAATAATAATAATAATAATAGTAGTAGTAGTAGTAGTAGTAGTAATAATAATAATAATAATAAAGAAAGAGAAGAAGAAGAAGATGACGAGAACTTGGAGATGGAAAATTAATGTAAGGATTAAACAATAATAATAACAAATGTCAAGGTTAGAGGTTCCACTAATGGTATATCAAACAAGTATAGTATAAACTCTTATTATTGAATTGGAAACTACACACAAAGGAGGTTCCAATCAGATTATATATTGTTAACATAATTACATTAGTCATCTTATTCAATTAATGCTAATACTTGTAAATCTCGTCAAGCATTCATGATTATAACTTATGTTAACAACAAATCAAGTTCCTTTCATAGCTTAGGTGTCGGTTATACCATACATTATGGGCTATGAAAGTGCCAAGTATTTGTTGTACCAAGTGTTATACAATATAAATCAAGATTAGTCATTTAACAAGCAAAGTATTAAAGAGTGAACAAGATAACAAATATAAAACATGTTAGTATCAAACATTAAGGTCCATATTAAGTTTACATTATACTTATTCTCACACCATTAGTGTAACCTTTTCACCTTGACATAATTAACTTAGCTAGACATAATGAAAGAAAGAAAAATAGATAAACAAAATAAGAACATAAAAGCTAACTAAGTAAAGGAAAGGAAATGAAAAGCATAAACTTAGTATTAATGAAAGCAAAGCATAAACATTACAAAAAATACAAAGAGAGAAAGGAAGAGCATGATCTTGATCTGGAAACCAAGATGCCTAAATGCATGGCAAATGCCTCCTTTTATAGGCCAAAATTGGGAACTATTGATTTGATGACTAATTGATAAGTGGGTGGCCAACTTTTGACTTGGTGACAATCCTTATCTTCTCTTGTCTGCCCAAAACGTCATTGATAACGTCAAAACTGGAGCCAGTTGCAAACATGAAAGTTGTAGGAAATTGTCTCAGCTTTCTTGTGTAAAACCTTCAGCTCATTTGGACTTCTAGAACTCCAAATATGGCCAAAATACCGAACAGTGCTCGGGCTGGAAGACAGATTCGGGCTTCTTTGTTGTTGCTACAATTTGGACTTGATAATGGCCTTTTTAGATCTTGGGCTCCATATGAAAGTTGTAGGCCTATGTCTTACCTTTCCATCCATATAAATTGGACCTAAATATGAGATATATAGCTCTAGATATGACCCAATTACCGAACAGTGTTCCGGTTTGGATTGCACCGACATCTCTTCTCTAAGTTTGACCATCTCTTTATCCATGCAATTTAAGTTCTTCAAGTCATCAATCAATCCTTTCATTTATGTGATAGACCTGCATTAAAAATAGACATTTACCACAAATTATAGGTATCTTATATTATTAGATACATTATTATAAAACATATTTTAGTTAAGGAGTTATTGATACTTCAAGTGCAAAATGATGATATAAAACCATGATAAAAATGCACTTTTAAGTACTAATCAGTGAGTTCTTTAGGATATGAATGAATCTTAATGTTTATCTTCTTATTTTCTTCATGAATGATTTATTATTGTAAAGAAATTTTAGAAATCATTTAGGTAATGTTATAATCTTGAATTTTTATGCACAAACTTTAGTTTTGGTATAGAGATTGCTTGATTCAATGTCTTACTTAATATGAAAGTACTTGTTCATTCTTAAGCAATAATCAATCTTTATCTTTCTAATCTTCATTGTAATATCTTCCGATCTAATATCACCATCATTGATATTAGGTTGAGTTATCTTATATATGTTGAAGAAATCACCAATACATCACCATTAAAATTGATTTGGACCAAGACTTACTTTTTCTTGTCATTTAAAATCTATTTACATTTTTTTTTTATCTTTAAAAACAAATCCATCAATTATTTTCAACCAAGTTATTGTTAATTTAATTTCTCTTGAGTTTTTTTTGTTACTTAGCTTAATTTCCAGATCTAGCTCTCTGTGGATATGACCTCGATCTTACCGAGTTAATTGCTACATCGCACACTCGTGCACTTGCGAGTTAAAACAAGTCGATCATAAAAAGCGGTCAAGCAATTGCATTCTTCAATAAAAAGTTAAATGGAGCACATTTGAGCTACTCTATTTACGATAAGAAGTTCTATGTTTTGATTCGGGCTGTAGAGGTATGGTGGCAATATTTGTTGCCTAAAGAATTTGATATACATACTAATCATGAATCTTTGAAGTATCTTAAGGGGCAAAGCAAGTTGAATTAGAGACATGCTAAATGGGTGGAATTTATGGAGTCATTTCCTTATGTCATAAAGTACAAGAAAGGGCAAGTTAACGTGGTTGCTGATGCTCTTTCTAGGAGGTATTCACTGACCTCTATATTGAATGCAACGCTGATGGGTTTTGAACAAGTGAAGGATTAGTTTATTAATGATTCCTACTTTGCTAATGTGGTTACCGAATATGCAAAGGAAGCTTATAATGGGTTCTTTATGCATGAAGGTTACTTATTCAAAATGGGCAGAATATGTATTCCTTCAGGTTCATTACGGGAGTTGCTTGTGCAAGAGGCGTATGGTGGTGGTCTTAGTGGTCATTTTGGGGAGAAAAAGACTTATGAGTTGCTGATTTTTGGCCTAGCATGTTACAAGATGTGCATAAGGTGATTGAGAGATGTGCTATTTACAAGAAAACTAAGGGTAAAGAAAATGTATATGGGCTGTATATGTCGTTGCCTATTCTAGAGCAACCATGAATGGATGTTAGCATGGACTTTGTACTTAGGTTACGAAAAACACAACATGGAAAAGATTTAATAATGGTTGTAGTTGATCGATTCTCTAAAATGTTCGATTTCATTCCTTGCAACAAAACTGATGATGTAGTACATGTTACTGATTTGTTATTTCAAGAGATTCTTCATTTCAATGGAGTTCCTAAAAGCATTGTCTCTGATCGTGATACAAAGTTCTTAAGCCATTTTTAGAAGACTCATTGGAGAAAGCTTGGAACAAAGTTAGTTTTCAATATAACATGTCATCCACAAACTAATGGACAAACTGAGGTAGTAAAATAAACTTTATCTTCTTTGTTATAAGCTGTTATACATAAGAATTTGAAGAGTTGGGATACTTGTTTTCTTATTATGGAGTTTACATATAATTGTAGTGTGCATATGAGGTAACAAAATTTTCACCATTTGAGGTTGTGTATGGCTTTAATCCTCGTGTTCCTATTGATCTTATTCATCTTTCAATTGAAGAGAGGACATCAATGGATGGAATTAGAAAGGTATAATTGATAAAGAAACTACATAAGCAGGTTCGATTACATATTGAGGAGAAAATGACAAAATATGTTAAACAAGCTAATAAGGGGCGGAAAATGGTTAGGTTTGAACTTGAAGATCTTGTTTGGATTCATATTAGTAAGGGCAAATTTCCAAGCAAATGAATGTCCAAATTGATGCCAAGAGCTGATGGTCCATTTCGGATTATAGAGAAGGTGAATGACAATGCATATAAGGTAATCTTCCTAGTGGTTACAATGTATTGGCTACTTTTATTGTGAAAGACTTGACTCCATACTTAGATGATGATGATGATTTAGATTTGAGGACAAATCATTCTCAATCCGGGGCTGATGATGTGCATCATAGGAATGATAATCCATCTCATAAAGATATATCTAATATGCAAGAGGGTTCAGATAGTCCAATGACAAGAGTGAGAGCAAAACAACTATAAAGGGTCTTGATGAGTCAAATTGGAATGATTAAAGCTGCGTTGGAGTTAAAAATTAGCAATCAATTTGAAATTGGTTCAAGGGTGCTTATTTACCTACAATTGGAACTTGGGGATGAGAAGTGATAGTCAAATTGGAATGATTAAAGCTGCGTTGGAGTTAAAAATTAGCAATCAATTTGAAATTGGTTCAAGGGTGCTTATTTACCTACAATTGGAACTTGGGGATGAGAAGTGATAGTCAAATTGGAATGATTAAAGCTGCGTTGGAGTTAAAAATTAGCAATCAATTTGAAATTGGTTCAAGGGTGCTTATTTACCTACAATTGGAACTTGGGGATGAGAAGTGATTAGTACTTAAAAGTGCATTTTTATCAAGGTTTTATATCATCATTTTGTACTCGAAGTATCAATAACTCCTTAAGTAAACCATGTTTTATAATAACATATCTAATAATATAAGATACCTTTAATTTATGGTAAATGTTCATTTTAAATACAGGCCTATCACATAAATTAAAGGATTGATTGATGAATTTAAGAACTGAAATTGAAAGGACAAAGAGATGACCAAACTTAGAAAAGAGATGTTGGTGCAATCCAAACCGGAATACTGTTCAGTAATTAGGTCATATCTGGAGTTGTAGATCTCAGATTTAGGTCTACTTTGGTATAGAGATTGCTTGATTCAATGTCTTACTTAATATGAAAGTACTTGTTAATTTTTAAGCAATAATCCATCTTTATCTTTCTAATCTTCATTGTAATATCTTCCGAT
>NW_011499883.1:15089-30159 GCF_000495115.2 Populus euphratica
AAGGAATCACCAATACATCACCATTAAAATTGATTTGGACCAAGACTTACTTTTTCTTGTCATTTAAAATCTATTTACATTTTTTTTTTATCTTTAAAAACAAATCCATCAATTATTTTCAACCAAGTTATTGTTAATTTAATTTCTCTTGAGTTTTTTTTGTTACTTAGCTTAATTTCCAGATCTAGCTCTCTGTGGATATGACCTCGATCTTACCGAGTTAATTGCTACATCACACACTCGTGCACTTGCGAGTTAAAACAAGTCGATCATAAAAAGCGGTCAAGCAATTTTGGCGCCGTTGCCGGGGAGCTAGCAAGCAAAGGTAACAAATTTAGATTTGATTATTGGAAAACTAAAAAAAGATCATATAAAAAAATTTTAATTGGCTGGTTTTACCGCCTCAAAAAAAAATTAAAAAACAAATCAAGTGGCTGGTTTTACCGCCTAAAAAAAATTTGACCTTAACGTTTCGGATATTGGACTGTGGACTGGACTATTAATTATTGGATTTTGGTTGGTTTAACCATTTTTCTTTTATTGTCTATTCTTATTAGTTGCTAATATTTTTCTTGTTTATTTCATTTTATTTGGTTGATATTGTTTTTATTTATTGTCTAAAGTGCTTGGCCGGTATTACCGCCTTTTTATTCAAGCTTCTTATAATTTTATTCATGCTTGTTATAATTATCTTTTAATGTTTATTGTTGTTATTTTTCTTATATTTATTGTCTAAAGTGCTTGGCCGGTATTACCGCCTTTTTATTCATGCTTGTTATAATTATCTTTTAATGTTTATTGTTGTTATTTTTCTTATATTTATTGTCTAAAGTGCTTGGCCGGTATTACCGCCTTTTTATTCATGCTTGTTATAATTATCTTTTAATGTTTATTGTTGTTATTTTTCTTATATTTATTGTCTAAAGTGCTTGGTCAGTATTACCGCCTTTTTATTCAAGCTTGTTATAATTATCTTTTAATGTTTATTGTTGTTATTTTTCTTATATTTATTGTCTAAAGTGCTTGGCCGGGATTACCGCCTTTTTTTTATTCTTGCTTGTGTTTTTGGTCGGTATTACCGCCTCTTGTTTATTTAAGTTTATTTTGTTGTTTTGTTATGATTCTTTTTCTTATATTTATTGTTTGAAGTGCTTGGCCGGTATTACCGCCTTTTTATTCAAGCTTCTTATAATTATCTTTTAATGTTTATTGTTGTTAATAGTGCTTATTAGTTGGAGAGTGAATTTATAATTATCTTCCAGCCTTCAAGGAAGTGCTATATGGCCAAACTTCTGATTCAAGTAATGTAAGAAAGCCATTTCCAAACCAAGTAGGCAATCCCTACTCTGAGACCTATAATCCTGGATGGAGGAACCACCCAAATTTTGGATGGAGAAATGAGGGCTCTTCAGTACCTCATACATTTCAACCTCCACCCCAACCATTTCATGCTCCCACACATAACACATACCAACCACCTCATAAGAGATCCTTAAAGGATACTCTTCAACAATTCATGCAAACGCAAGGAGGAATCAATAACCAAGTTTACAAATTCCAAGACCAGACCAATAGGACCTTAGATGACATTCGAAGTCAACTAACTAAGTTGACTCAATCATTAAGCATTCAAGAGAAGGGAAAAATCCCAGCTCAACCAATGCCCAATCCTAGAGGTCAGGTACACATGAGTGAATCCTCACCTAGTGAACCTTCAAACCATGAACAAGTCCAAGCCATCACTACCCTTAGAAGTGGAAAGATTGTTGACAAAGGTGTAGGTTTTAGGATTCCTAAAGGTATTGTAGAGGAGAAATCTAGGGAAAGTGAAGAGGGAATCAAAACACAAGTGACAAATGAGAGTTTGAGTGACAAAGAAGGTGAGATAAATGAGAAAGAGATGAGTGAGAAAAGAGATGATTCAAGAAAAATTGGAGTCAAAATGAGTGATTTAGAATTTGTTCCTAGAGCACCATTTCCACAAAGGTTAGGGAAACCTAAACAAGATCTTATGAACTCAGAAATCTATGAATTGTTCAAACAAGTGAAAGTCAATATTCCACTCCTTGATGCAATTAAACAAGTTCCATCTTATGCAAAGTTTCTTAAGGAACAATTAAACAAGTTCCATCATATGCAAAGTTTCTTAAGGATTTATGCACAGTCAAAAGGAGATTGAATGTGAAAGAAAGAGCTTTTCTGACTGAACATGCTAGTGCCATCATCCAGTTTAAGACCCCTCCCAAATACAAAGATCCTGGTTGTCCTACCATTTCATGCATTATTGAAAGTCATAAGATAGATCAAGCTTTGTTGGATTTAGGAGTAAGTGTGAATTTAATACCCTACACTGTTTACGAACAATTAGGTTTAGGAGAAATCTAAGTGTGAATTTAATACCCTACACTGTTTACGAACAATTAGGTTTAGGAGAAATCAAGCCTACTCGAATCACCCTTCAATTAGCTGATAGGTCAATCAAGATTCCTAGGGGTATCGTTGAGGATGTGTTGGTCCAAGTAGATAAATTCTACTTTCCTGTTGATTTTGTAGTGTTAGACACCGCACCAATTCAAGGTTCTAATGCCCCCATCCCAGTCATCTTAGGGAGACCTTTCCTAGCTACATCCAATGCCTTAATTAACTGTAGGAATGGGGTGATGAAATTGTCTTTTGGGAATATGACTGTGGAGATGAACATATTCAATGTCTCCAAACAAATCGGGGAACATGAGGACATTAGAGAGGTAGATTTGATCCAAACAGTTTGTCAAGAACACTTTGAGAGAGTGTGGATCAAGGATCCATTGGAGAGAACTTTAATTCATGATGAAAGATTTTGTTCTTTGGAATGTGTTGATGAGGAGGTAAGAGAACTCGAGACTTATCTAGATCCAATGCCTATTATGTCAATAGGTCAATGGACCCCATCATTTGAGCCTTTGATTTCACCCCAAGTGAAAGTTGATTTGAGCCTTTGATTTCACCCAAAGTGAAAGTTGAGGAATCTCTTGTCCAGCCTGATAAACTAGAAAGGAAGCCTTTACCGAGTGATCTTAAGTATACATTTCTAGGGGAAGATGAATCATATCCTATTGTGATCTCATCAAAACTTAGCA
The DNA here is from genome assembly GCF_000495115.2 of Populus euphratica. Lineage (NCBI taxonomy): Eukaryota > Viridiplantae > Streptophyta > Magnoliopsida > Malpighiales > Salicaceae > Populus > Populus euphratica. Next base: position 18,209 of record NW_011499883.1, read on the forward strand.
TAGAGCAAGAACACAAACTTTTGAGAGTGGTGAGAAAACACAAGAAAGCAATTGGGTGGAAAATTACTGACTTGAAAGGAATTAGCCCTCTTTTATGTACACATAGAATCTATCTTGAAGAAGAGGCTAAATCTGTGAGGCAAATGTAAAGACGATTGAACCCAAACATGAAGGAAGTAGTGAGAGGTGAAGTGCTTAAGCTACTTGATGCAGGTATCATTTACCCTATTGCAAACTCAAAATGGGTTAGTCCAACCCAAGTTGTCCCAAAAAAAATCTGGAGTCACGGTAGTGAAGAATGAAAATAATGAGCTGGTACCAACTAGAATCCAAACTGGATGGCGTATGTGCATTGATTATCGTAAATTGAACATGGTGACTAGGAAGGACCATTTTCCGCTTCCATTTTTAGACCAAGTGCTTGAAAGAGTAGCTGGAAGAGCTTTCTATTGTTTTCTAGATGGATACTCAGGTTACAAAGAGCTTTCTATTGTTTTCTGGATAGATACTCAGGTTACAACCAAATTGAGATATCTTTAGAAGACCAAGAAAAAACCACTTTCACTTGTCCTTTTGGTACTTATGCTTATAGAAGAATGCCATTTGGTTTGTGTAATGCACCAGCCACTTTTCAAAGGTGTATGATGAGTATCTTTAGTGACATGGTGGAAAAAGTTTTAGAAGTTTTCATGGATGATTTTTCAGTTTATGGGGATTCTTATGAGTTGTGTCTAATGAATCTAGAAAAAGTTCTTGAAAGGTGTGAAGAGAGCAATCTTGTACTCAATTGGGAGAAGTGTCATTTTATGGTGACACATGGCATTGTTTTAGGTCACATTGTCTCTTCAAAAGGGATAGAGGTAGATAAGTCAAAAGTGGAAGTCATTCAAAAATTAACTACCCCTAAGACTGTGAAAGATGTGAGATCCTTTTTAGAACATGCTGGTTTTTATCGAAGATTCATTCATTCTTTTAGTACCATTGCCAAACCATTGTGTAACTTGTTGTCACAAGATGTCCAATTTGATTGGACATCAAAATGTCAAGAAGCTTTTGAAAAGCTTAAAGGGTTGTTGACAACTGCACCAATCATGCAAGCTCCTGATTGGTCTTTACCATTTGAACTGATGTGTGATGCTAGTGATTTTGCGGTTGGGGCTGTTTTAGGGCAAAGAAAAGACAAGAAACCTCATGTCATATATTATGTTAGCAAGACTTTGAATGATGCTCAATTGAATTACACTACAACTAAAAAAGAACTCTTAGCTGTGGTCTTTGCATTAGACACGTTTAGGTCTTATTTGGTTGGATCTCTTGTTATTATTTTCACTGATCATGCAGCATTGAAATATTTGCTCACAAAACAAGATGCCAAACCACGTTTGATTCGATGGATCCTCCTACTCCAAGAGTTTAACATTGAAATTCGAGATAAAAAGGGAGTAGAGAATGTAGATTGAAATCCGAGATAAAAAGGGAGTAGAGAATGTAGTGGCTGATCATTTGTCTCGTCATTAATTTTTGTCATGCATTAGCCTGTGGTGGGCATTTCTCTTCCAAGAAAACCATTGCCAAAATCTTGCAGTGTGGTTTTTATTGGCCTACCATGTTTAAAGATGTTCATGCCTTCTGTGTTGCATGTGACCGATGCCAACGACTAGGTAGCCTCACTAGGCGTAACATGATGCCCCTTAACCCCGTCCTTGTTTTGGAAATATTTGATTGTTGGGGGATTGATTTCATGGGACCTTTTCCAAGTTCATTTGGTTACCAATTCATCCTTGTTGCTGTTGATTATGTGTCTAAATGGGTGGAGGCCATTGCATCTCGAACCAATGACCATCGAGTTGTGGTCAAATTGTTGAAAGAAAATATTTTCTCTCGTTTTGGCATGCCCCGAGCTATGATTAGTGATGGGGGAAAACATTTTTGTAACAAGCCCGTTGGGATTTTGATGAGAAAATATGGTGTAATTCACAAGGTCAGTACCCCCTATCACCCATAGACTAGTGGCCAAGCTGAGTTGGCAAATAGGGAGATCAATAACATTTTAGAGAAAACAATCAATCCAAACCGTAAAGATTGGTCCCTACGACTAGTTGATGCTTTGTGGGCATATCGCACTGCTTATAAGACCTCTTTAGGAATATCTCTTTATAGGCTAGTTTATGGAAAGCCTTGTCATCTCCCTGTTGAGATTGAGCACCGTGCATATTGGGCCATTCGGCAATTCAATGACAATGAAAATGAGGTTGGCAAAAATAGAAAGCTTCAATTGGATGAATTAGAGGAGCTAAGAAATGATGCATTTGAAAATGCAAAAATTTCAAAACATAAGATGAAAACTTTGCATGATAAACATATTCTTAGAAAATCCTTTCATGTTGGTCAAAAGGTTCTCTTGTATAATTCACGATTACATCTCTTTCCTGGGAAGTTGAGGACAAAATGGATTGGTCTATTTGTGATTAAATCCATCTTTGAGCATGGTGCATTTGAGGTAGAAAATCCCAAGAATGGAAATATTTTCAAAGTAAATGGTCATCGATTGAAACTTTATCTTGAAAATGTTGTGGCTGAAGTTGAGACATTGGATCTTGAAGATCCAATACCATTGTAGTATCAAAAGTAATGAGTTTTTATTTTTATTTTATTTTTATTTTTATTTTTATTTTCATTTTCATTTTTGTCTTCTTTCTTCCATCTCTTATATTTTCTTGTTCATGCATTCGGGACAATGCATTATTTTAAGTTGGGGGGTGTGAGGTTCTTTATTTTCAAAAAAAAAAAAATCAATGTTTTCTTTTATGTTTTCTTTTAGTTGTGATATGCAGGTTAAAAAAAACAAATCAAGCAAAAAGTCAACTCATGCCCAATTCAATCAGACATTCATCCTTGAAAACAGAAGGGGAGTAACAATTTTCTAATCTTTATACTTTTCTTCTCTTTCTCTTTTACATTGAGGATAATGTAAAACTTAATTTTAGATATTTCATTATGTTGAATGCTTGAGATAACCATGCTTGTTAAAAAAAACAAAAAAAAAATACTTGTATTGGTATGTGAATGAGACTTGTTTAGGATCATCATTACCTTTTTGGGTTCATTATTGTGTTGAACATTGCATGCTTTGATTTGGGATAGATAATATCTTATAAAGCAAGATATAGCATACTTTTTTTTTAGATTACTGAAGTACATCTTTCCTTGTAAAAGTTGTGTGAGTTGTGTGAATATGCATGAAAGATGAGTATGATGCTTTACTTGTGATTATCCCTTTTCATCTAGTCCTAAACAAGGTTTAAGTAAATAGAGTAATAATCATTACATAAATAAATAAATAAATAAATGTGTACAAAGTTCTATCTACTCCAATGTTTTGAGTTGCTTAGTAACTAGGGGTATTCATCGCAAATGTTTATCTTTACGTCAAACGGCAGCTTGAAATATGAGTATGCAAAGCACTTTAAGTTTGTGACTTTGTGAGTAACCGGGTGCATTCATCACAAATATTTGTATTCGCGTCAAAAGGAAAATGACTACTTAAAGACAAAGAATAAATCATATCTTCAAAAAAAAAAACAAAGAAAGAAAAAAGAAAGAATATATATATATATATATATATATATAGATATTTCTCTAGTTTGCTACCTTGTTTGTGTTGGTGAGAAGGGAAGATTACAAGTTGAGTTTTCGTATGAATCAATTATGTTGGTTGCACGATAAATATGACTGAATTTGGAAATTTTGTATGGATGTTTGATTTAGAGAATGTGAGTATGCTTATTTTTCTTTATTTGCTATTGTGTACACTAAGTTAAAGATACCAATGTTTGCATGATAGGTCCTTCAAGTGTGATGAATCGAGCCTAATTAGGATTGTTATTATTCTTTTTATTTCAAAGGTTTTATGTTTTGTTTTGCTTGAGGACTAGCAAAATCTAAGTTGGGGGGTGTGATTGTTGATTAGTACTTAAAAGTGCATTCTCATTAAGGATTTATGTCATCATATTGCACCTAAAGTATCATTAAATTCCCTAACAAAAGCATGTTTTATATTAGCAAGTCTAAAAATATAATATACCTTTAATTCATGGTAAATGTTCATCCTAAACGCAGGTCTATCACATAAATAAAAGGATTGATTGATGAGTTTAAGGATTGAAATTGAAAGGATAAAAAGAAGGCCAAACTTAGCAAAGTGTTGCTGGTGCATTCCAAACTTGAACACCGTTTGGTAATTTGATCATATCTGAAGCTGTAGATATCAGATTTAGGTCCATTTTATATCGATGGAAAGGTAAGACATAGACCTACAACTTTCATATGGACTCAAAGACTCAGTTCTGCCGTTTTCAAGCTCAAATCTTAGCAATAACGAAGACGTCGGAAGCTGTCCTGCAGCTCAAACACTATTCGGTTTTTGGCTCATATCTTGAGTTCTAGAAGTCCAAATGAGCTCTGGTTTTTTTTGTTGGAAAGCTGAGACAATTGCCCACAACTTCCATAATTCAGTTGGCTATAATTCTGATGTGAGCAATGACGTTTTGGCCAGCCAACAATATCAATAATCAGCCCACAATATCAAAAAACCAGCAGCCATTAATGTCAAAAACCAGCCACCAAATCAATGGATGCCCACCAATTCTTCAATCAATCAATAGTTCTGAAACTTAGCCTATAAAAGGAGGCATTGTCCATGTATTTAGTCATATTAATTTTCAGATCAAAGTTATCTTCTTGCTTTCTCTCTACATCTTTGTAATGTTCAAGTTTTCTTTCATGCTATAGTAATCTCTTGTTTATGCTCTTTCATTTCCTTTCCTATACTTAGTTAGCTTATATTATGTTTATGTTCTTATATTGTTTATTTATGCTTTTCTCCTTCTTAATGTTTAGCTAAGTTAATTATGTCAAGGTGAAAAGGTTTCTCTAATGGTGTTAGAATAGGTATAATATAAACTCAACATGAGCTTTAAATGTTTATATCCAAGAAAGATTATTATTAACATGTTTTATCTTTTTATCTTACTAATTCTTAATACCTTGCTTATTAAATGGTTAATTTAGATTTGTGTTGTATAATATTTGGTACATCAAATGCTCAACCTTCATAGTTTTTGGCCGACATCGTTATTATGATAGGAACTTGATTTGTTGTTAACATAAACTAGCAACATGAATGCTTGATGATATTTATAAGTATGGTATTACTTAGATAAGATAATTAATATGATCATGTTAGTAATTTATAATGAGCTAATAACAAGAAATCATCCGATTAGAACTTCCTTTGTGTGTGGTTTCTAGTTGAGTAATAAAAAGAGTTTATATTATATTTATTTGAAATATCATTAGTGAATCCGATAACCTTGACATATGTTTTGTTATTATTTAATCCTTACATCAATATCACATCCCAAAACTTTCTTTAACTCCTTTTCTGTTATTATTCTCTTCAAATCTTTTTCTTTATTTGTAATTTATATAATTCACCTCCCTGTGGTTCGACCCCGGTCTTGCCGGGTTATTTTACTTTGACACTCCTGCACTTGAGATAAGACATCAACTCTTTGATCGTGTCAAGTTTTTGGCGCCGTTGTCGGGGAGGTAAGTTATTGTATAAATTAAATATTTTATTTTATTTTATTTTCACTTTTATTTGTTTTTCTAATTGTTGTTTCTTTTTCTTTTTCTTTTTTTCTTTTCTTTTCTTTTGTATTTGCATGAGAGTTTGGACACGTACATTAAGTGGTAGACTTTCTAGAAAATCATCATTTTCTTCAAAAAACATGGCCGAAGAAGATAATCAATCAATTCATAATGAGAATAATGAGAATAATAGTGTTAGAACACTTAGAGATCATATGAATCCAACAAGAACAAGTGCACCATCATGTATTGTTTTTCCTCCTGATGCATCTTATTTTAATTTTAAGCCAGGTATTATTCAACTTTTACCCACTTTTCATGGCTTAGAATTAGAAAATCCATACTTACACTTAAGAGAATTTGAAGAAGTTTGTAACACTTATAATGACTTAAATTGTAGCATGAACACCATCAGATTAAAGCTTTTTCCTTTTTCATTAAAAGATAAAGCTAAAACATGGCTACAAAATATTAGGTCAGGATCCATTCATGCTTGAGATGAAATGCAACAACAGTTTTTAAAGAAATTTTTCCCTTCTCATAGAACAAACTCTTTCAAAAGACAAATCACCATTTTTACTCAAAAACCAGGAGAAACATTTTATAAATGTTGGGATAGATATAAAGACTTGCTTAATACCTGTCCTCATCATGGTTTTGAAACATGGAGATTGGTTTCATAATTTTATGAAGGGTTGACACCTAAAGATAGGCAAATGGTGGAATTGATGTGCAATGGAACTTTTGAAAATAAAGACCCTGATGAAGCAATGGAGTACTTAGACTTGCTAGCTGAAAATGCTCAAAATTAGGACACCACAGGTACTTGTGAGGCACCAGGTAAAACTCAACCTCATACATCTAATGGAGGCATGCATAGCCTTAGGGAAGATCATGACCTTCAAGCCAAATTTGCATCTTTAGCTAGAAAAGTTGAGGCACTAGAATTAAAAAAGAGTGGTCAATTAAAATTTGTTCAAGAAATTGTGTGTCAAATTTGTGAAACCAATGAACACTCAACCAATGATTGTCCCACGTTGCCTTCTTTTAAGGAATGTCTCCATGAACAAGCCAATGCTTTAAATAGTTTCCAAAGACCAAGTCATAACCCATACTCACAAACGTACAACCCTGGTTGGAGAAATCACCCAAATTTCAGTTGGAAGAGTGGTAACAATAATGCACAAACTTCACAGCCACCATTTCAAACACAACATAATTTTCAAAATTCTCATGGATATGCACCTCCTTATATTCCCCCTCCTAGAAGAAATATTGAGGAAACATTACATGTATTCATTGAAAAGCAAGAGACAATCAACACTCAAAATGCTCAAACCATGACTGATTTGAAAGATACTCTTGCAAAGTTCACATCTGCTCTCAGTTTTCAGGAGAAAGGTAAGTTTCCATCTCAACCCCAGCAAAATCCCAAGGGGCAATACAATTCAAGTACAAGCAATTCCGGAAGCCAACATCTGGATCAAGTCAAATCAGTCACTACTCTCTGCAGTGGTAAGGTTATTGAAAAACCCATTCTTGAACCTTGTGAGAAAGAAGGTGAGTTAGTCTCCAAGGGTAAGGAAATGGTTGGACCTGATCATTGCAAAGAAGAGACTGATTCCCCACCAGCACTTCCATTTCCTCATGCCATGACCAAACAAAGGAAAGTCAATCACAATTCTAAAATCTTTGAAACTTTCAAACAGGTAAGGATTAATATACCTTTGCTAGATGCTATTAAACAGGTACCATCTTATGCTAAATTTTTGAAAGATCTATGCACTGTAAAGAGAAAATTGAATGTGAAAAAGAAAGCCTTCTTAGCCGAACAAGTAAGTGCCATTCTTCAAAATAATAATGCTTTGAAATATAAAGACCGTGGTTGTCCTACAATTTCTTGCTTTATTAGAGAACATAAAATTGACAGAGCTTTACTTGATCTTGGAGCTAGTGTGAATTTACTTCCATATTCGGTTTTTCAAAGTCTCAATCTAGGTGAGTTAAAACCTACTTCTGTTACTCTTTTACTTGCTGATAGATCTATAAAAATGCCTAGAGGAATAGTTGAAGATGTGTTAGTACAAGTTGATAAATTCATCTTTCCTGTGGATTTTATTGTCTTGGATACACAACCTGTTGAAGCATGCAATTCAATTCCTGTTATTTTAGGACGTCCATTTCTTGCAACTTCTAATGCATTGATTAATTGTAGGAATGGAGTGATGAAGTTATCTTTTGGAAACATGACATTGAAAATGAATGTTTTTAACATTTGCAAGCAACCTGGAGATGATAATGATTTACAGGAAGTAGATTTTATTGAAAAAATAATTTACGATCAATTTGAAAATTCTTCCAATGAAACTGAGTTTAATGAATCTGAAGATTTGCAAATAGTTTGTTTTCAGGAAGAATCAAAAGCAAATATTTGGAGACCAAAAATTGAGGAATTGCCACCACGATCAATTGGGTCCATACCTTCAAGTGTTCAACCACCAAAACCTGATTTGAAGCCATTGTCATGTAATCTCAAATACTCATTTTTGGGAGAAAATGAAACTTTTTCGGTAATAATTTCTTCCAAACTTAATGTTCATCAAGAAGGTAAGTTATTACAAACTCTGAAAATGCACAAAAATGCATTAGGATGGACCATAGCTAACATAAAAGGAATTAGTCCTTTGATTTGCACACACAAGATTTATTTGGAGAAAAATGTTAAACCCTCTAGAGAAATGCAATGAAGGCTTAATCCTAATATGAAAGAAGTAGTGAGGAATGAAGTCATTAAACTTCTAGATAATGGAATCATTTATCCTATTTCTGATAGCAAATGGGTAAGTCCTACTCAAGTTGTACCTAAAAAGTCTGGAGTTACTGTGATAACAAATGAGAAAAATGAGTTAATTCCAACGAGGACTATTACTGGTTGGCGCATGTGCATTGACTATAGGAAACTTAATTCAATGACTAGGAAAGATCACTTTCCTTTACCTTTCATGGATCAAATTCTAGAAAGAGTTGCAGGTCATGAATTTTATTGTTTTCTAGATGGTTATTCAGGTTACAACCAAATTGAAATTGCATTTGAAGATCAAGAGAAAACTACTTTCACATGTCCATTTGGTACATTTGCATATCGAAGAATGCCTTTTGGATTATGTAATGCACCAGCCACGTTTCAAAGATGCATGCTTAGCATATTCAGTGATATGGTTGAACGTTTTCTTGAGATTTTTATGGATGATTTTTCTGTTTTTGGTGATTCATTTGATAATTGTTTAACTAATTTGGAAAAGGTTTTGAACAGGTGTGAAGAGAAGAATCTTGTGTTGAATTAGGAAAAATGTCATTTTATGGTAACAAACGGCATTGTACTTGGTCACATTGTTTCATCAATAGGAATTGAGGTTGATAAATCTAAAATTGAGTTAATTGCCAACTTGCCAACACCAAAATCTGTTAAAAATGTTAGATCATTTTTAGGACATGCTGGTTTTTATAGAAGGTTTATCAAAGATTTTAGTGTAATATCTAAGTCATTGTGTAACCTTCTAACAAAGGATAATGTTTTTGAATGGACTGAATATTGTGAAGAAGCCTTTGCTAAACTTAAAAACCTGCTTACATCTGCTCCTGTCATTCAACCTCCTGATTGGTCATTACCTTTTGAAATAATGTGTGATGCTAGTGATTATGCCGTGGGTGCTGTTTTAGGACAAAGAAAAGATAAGAAACCCTATGTGATTTACTATGCAAGTAAAACTTTAAATAGTGCTCAAATAAATTACACAACCACTGAAAAAGAATTACTTGCTGTAGTATTTGCATGTGAAAAATTCAGATCTTATCTTGTTGGCTCACCTGTTATTGTTTTTAGCGATCATGCAGCGTTGAAATATCTTCTTTCTAAGAAGGATTCTAAAACTAGATTGGTGCGGTGGATTTTGTTACTTCAAGAATTCGATATCACAATCAAGGATAAGAAAGGCACTGAAAATGTTGTCGCGGATCATTTGTCAAGATTGACAACTGATTCGAAATCTGACATCACACCAATCGATGACTACTTTCCTGATGAATCTTTACTTTCTGTCACTACAATGCCTTGGTTTGCTAATATTGTTAACTTTCTTGTTTCAGGACATTTGCCAGCGCATTGGGGCACCCAAGACAAAAGAAAGTTCTTGAACGAAGTGAAGAACTTTTATTGGGATGACCCTTATCTATTCAAATATTGTCTTGATCAAATATTTCGAAGATGCATTCCTGACAATGAGGTAAGTAATGTCATTAAATTTTGTCATTCTGAGGCATGTGGGGGTCACTTTTTGTCAAAAAAGACAGTTGCAAAAATCTTACAATGTGGATTTTATTGGCCCACCATGTTCAAGGACACGCATGCATTCTGCAAGACTTGTGAAAATTGTCAAAAGTTAGGATCTCTTTCAAAATGTCACATGATGCCTTTAAGTACTATTCTTGTCATTGAAATCTTTGATTGTTGGGGTATAGATTTTATGGGTCAATTTCCTCCATCATTTGGTTTTGTGTACATATTAGTCGCAGTAGACTATGTTTCAAAACGGATAGAAGCAATTCCAAGTCGTAACAATGATCATAAAACAGTCATTAAGTTTTTGAAAGAAAACATTTTGAGTCGATTTGGAATCCCTCGGGCCATGATAAGTGATGGTGGAACACATTTCTGTAACAAGCCATTTGAGTCTTTAATGAAGAAATATGGAATCACACACAAAGTTGCCACCCCTTATCACCCCTAGACAAATGGACAAGTAGAACTTGCTAATAGGGAGATCAAACAAATCTTGGAGAAAACAGTGAACCCTAATCGAAAGGACTGGTCTTTAAGACTTAATGATGCACTTTGGGCTTATCGAACTGCTTTTAAAACATCATTAGGTATGTCACCTTATAGGTTGGTGTATGGAAAACCTTGTCATTTGCCTGTGGAACTTGAATACAAAGCTTATTGGGCTATTAAAGCTTTCAATTCAAACCTGGATGATGCGAGTCAGCTGCAAAAGTTACAAATAAATGAGCTTGAAGAAATAAGAAATGATGCATATGAGAATTCAAAAATTCATAAAGCAAGAATCAAAGACTTTCATGATAAAAGAATCTTGAGAAAAACATTTGATGTTGGTCAAAAAGTTTTGCTTTATAATTCTCGACTCCATTTATTTCCTGGAAAGCTAAGATCAAGATGGAGCGGTCCATTTGTTGTGAAACATGTATATCCTTATGGGGCTTTTGATATTGAGAATCCAAAGAATGGTAATGTTTTCAAGGTCAATGGACATCGTTTGAAAGCTTACTTTGATAATTTTTCTAGTGAAAATGAATCCATTGGTTTGAATGATCCTGTATATGAAGGTTGATTATTTTGTTTTTCTCATATTTTTTTGTGTTTCTTTTTGGTGTGACTTTTGTTTTGCTAGTCTTTCTCCAACCCCGGTCAAATGGCGGATAACGGTACTCCGTGACTCTTAAGTCGGTTCTTTCAATTTCCCATGATAATTGATATCTTTGTATATATTTGTTCAATTCCTTGTTCCTTCTCTTTTCTTTACATCTCTTCTTCACTTCTCTTTAAAAACAAAACAAAACAAAAATGGACACCACTCTTGAAAAATTGAAAAAGTATTTTCCTGCTTTGCCTCAGAATGCGATTACAAAAATTTACCATGCTAGGTGTGAAAGATTGAGGTTGTTAATGAACCATGGAATTCCTGAAGATATTCGCTGGATAATTGAAGCAAAGATTCGATTATCATGTGAGTCTTCCAACTCTTTTATTTCATACATGCCTGGGACAGGTAAAAGCACTTTTGCAAAGAAACGTCGTGCAAAACGACTAAAAGTCTGTCACCGATGTGCCAGATGGACTTGTAATGCAAAATGTCATTCTTTAGGAATGGTATCTATAAACCGTGAAGATAAAATACAATTCATTAAGGATGGCCTGAGTAAGGAGTCTTTAGATAATCTTCTATTAACTCTTGAGACGCATCCTAGTGGAGATGTGCATCGTGCAATTCATGATTTATGGCCTCATTTTCATAAAGAACATGATCGACTTAGTCTTGGGAATCTGACTAAAAAAGACCCTGTTTGCCAGTTTTTAAGAAAATTGGATGGGAAGCCTATCCCCGACCCATAGAGGGCGTTTAAGCCGTTCTTGGACGTAAAACCAAGGGAAAGCTGTGAGCCACAATCACAACTGCTTGTACATACATATTTGTTTATATATATATAATAATAATAATAAAAAA
>NW_011499883.1:30223-36781 GCF_000495115.2 Populus euphratica
ATAATAATAATAATAATAATAATAATAAATAAATAAAGAAAGAGAGAGAGAGTGAGACTTCAGCTAGCCTACATATAGGTGGTATGCTTTGTATTTTCAATTTCTCATCTATAAAATCTTCTCTTCCTTTCCATCATTTCCACTCAACCCATTCATTCAGCATATATAGAAGTGTGTAGAAATGGCAAGTTCCTATGTTCCTAAAATAAAAAATATTTGTGTTTTTTGTGGATCTAGTCCTGGGAAAGAAAAAGAGTTTTTAGAATCAGCAAATCATCTTGGTCGGGTACTAGCTGAGAGAAAGATTCATTTAGTGTATGGGGGAGGCAGTCTTGGGTTAATGGGGGGTGTTTCAATAGCTGTATTTGTAGGAGGCAGTCAAGTTTTGGGGGTTGTCCCTAAAGCTTTAGCCGAAGGGGACATCATTGGAAAAACAATTGGAGAGGAATTACAGGTCTCCACAATGTCTGATAGAATGAATACAATGTTTAACCATGTTGATGCCTTCATTGCCTTACCAGGTAATCTAGGTACATTGGAAGAGATCTTTCATATTTCCTCTTGGGCCCAACTGCACATTCACCATAAACCTATAGGTTTGTTAAATGTTAATGGTTTTTATGATAATTTGTTGTCTTTTCTTGATCAAGCTGTGGAACAGGAATTTCTAACATCTTCGGCACGACAAATCATAATCTCTGCTGCTACTGCTGAACAATTGATTGACCAACTACAATCTTTCATTCCTGTGATTGATCCTTCCTTGAGTCGCATAAATTGGTCATCTACGGGAAGCCGTAAAAAGCTTAAATTGGATTTGAGCCTTCATTTGTGAATTTTTGTGTCTTTTGGTTTTATTATTATGTTTTGTTATTTTTTATTTTTGTTTCAGTGTGTTTCAGGTTTTGTCAGTGTTCGTTATTTCAGGTGATATCTTCTATACTCTATCTTTCTACCTTAGAACATTAAGGACAATGTCTCGTTTTGGTTGGGGGGAGAGGGTAGTAGTTGATAAAAAAAAAAAAATTGTTTTTCATTTCATAAAGCATGTGCATAATTGTTGTTACTAAGATGGCAGAGTAAAGGAGCTCTTTTATTAAAGCGACTCTTGAGACGCATCTTAGTAACCATTCTTAACAAGGTCTATTATAATACTTCCTGAAATATTCATATTTACAAACTCTCATATTGTTATCACTTAATTCTGCTCATATACTTATTTAACATGTATTCTTAAACCTTAATTTACACACACACACTTTAACATATAATTGTGGGTTGCATATTGGATTATTACATTATTTATGTTCTTTTGTTAAAGGTAACAACTAAGAGAAAGGGATTGTATATAATTAAAAAAAAAAAGAAAAACATGAAAAAAAAAGAAGAAAAAAAGAAAAAAAATGATGATAATAAAAATGTAGATAAGTTTGGTTTCGTAGCCTCCCTAACCTAAGCAATTAAGCCCGAAGGGGTGTTTTAACACCTAATACCCTAAAGTCAACTGACTTGGGAGCTATTGGCTCAACACTTGTTACATGGGTTGAGGAGAAAAGCTTAAGGGAATCAAACATTGCACTATCTACATATCAGTATCTGCGACCCGAGTTACTAAGCTCGTAGGGGTGTCTTAACACTTAATGCCCTAAGACCAACTGGTCTGGGAGTCATTAGCTGAAAGCTCGTTACATGGGTTAAAGATGCATGATGTTTTTAAAGTATATGTATATAGAGTTAAAAAAAAAATACAAAAATAGTAATCCCAACCCAAGGAAGTTAACCTTAAACATTAGAACAAAAATTTTGTTTTCTTCCAAGAAAAGCCCCATAATTATGTGTTGATACATTGAGCATAAAAGAAAGGTTTATTAATATCTTGTTAAGTGGTATTGAGCAGATATATAAATTTAATGAGAGTTTGTTTACCTGGATAGACTAATGGAAGTTAAATGATGAATACCTTGCTTTGTGGAATATACAAATTGTTTTTCTATTTTACGCTTTGATTACTAGGGACTAGTAATAAGCTGGTTGGGGGGTGTGATTAGTACTTAAAAGTGCATTTTTATCATAGTTTTATATCATCATTTTGCACTTGAAGTATCAATAACTCCTTAACTAAAATATGTTTTATAATAATGTATCTAATAATATAAGATACCTATAATTTGTGGTAAATGTCTATTTTTAATGCAGGCCTATCACATAAATGAAAGGATTGATTGATGACTTGAAGAACTTAACTTGCATGGATAAAGAGATGGTCAAACTTAGAGAAGAGATGTCGGTGCAATCCAAACCGGAACACTGTTCGGTAATTGGGTTATATCTGGAGCTACAGATCTCAGATTTAGGTCCAATTTATATGGATGGAAAGGTAAGACATAGGCCTACAACTTTCATATGGAGCCCAAGATCTAAAAAGGCCATTATCAAGTCCAAATTGTAGCAACAACAAAGAAGCCCGAATCTGTCTTCCAGCCCGAGCACTGTTCGGTATTTTGGCCATATCTGGAGTTTTAGACGTCCAAATGAGCTGAAGTTTTTACACAAGCAAGCTGAGATAAGTACCTACAACTTTTATGTTTACAACTGGCTCCAATTTTGACGTTATCAATGACGTTTTGGGCAGACAAGAGAAGATAAGGATTGACCAACTACAATCTTTCATCCCTGTAATTGATCCCTCCATGAGTCAACTCAATTGGTCAAACATGCAACGCCGTAAAAAGCTTAAATTGGATTTGAGCCTTAGTTTGTGAAAAATTGTGTATTTTGATTTTAATAGCATAATATTTATGTTTTGTTGTTTCTTATATTTCTTTCAGTGTGTTTCAGGGTTGTCAGTAGTCGCTGTTTCAGGTGATATCTTCTACACTCTATCTTTTTGCTTAGAACATTGAGGACAATGTCTCGTTTTGGTTGGGGGGAGAGGATAGTAGTTGATATTAAAAAAAAAAAAATTGTTATTAAGTAACTATATTCTCTATTATTTAAACCATTTGCAAAAACTATTGTTACTAGGATGACAGAGTAACGGAGGAACTTTAGTGACTCTTGAGACGCATCTTAGTAAACATTCTTAACAAGGTCTATTATAATACTTCTTGAAATATTCAGGTTTACAAACTCTTGGATTGTTATCTATAGATTTTGTTTATATGCTCATCTAACAAGTATTTCTAAACCTTCATTTTCACACACACACACTCGAACATATGATTGTGGGTTGCACATTGGATTATTACATTATTTGTGTTCTTTTGTTAAAGGTAACAACTAAGGGAAAGGGATAGTATATAATATGCAAAAAAAAAACAAAAAAAAAACAAAAAAAAATATAATAATAATAAAAAAAAAAAACAAAGTAGATAAGTTTGGTTTCGTAGCCTCCTTAACTTAAGCAAATAAGTCTGAAGGGGTGTTTGAACACCTAGTACCCTAAAGTCAACTGACTTGGGAGTTATTGGCCCAGTGCTTGTTACATGGGTTGAGGAGAAAACTTAAGGGAATCAAACACTGCACTATCTACATATTAGTATTTGCAACCCGAGTTACTAAGCTCGTAAGGGTGTCTCAACACCTGATGCCCTAAGACCAACTGGTCTGGGAGTCATTAGCCGAAAGCTCGTTACATGGGTTAAAGATGCATGATGTTTTAAGTTATATGTATATATTTTAAAAAAAAGAAAAAAATAATAATCTCAACCCAAGGAAGTTAACCTTAAACATTAGAACAAAAATTTTGTTTTCTTCCAAGAAAAGCCTGATAATTATGTGTTGATATATTCAGCACAAAAGAAAGATTTAATAATATCTTGCTAAGAGGTATTGAGCAAATATAAATTTAATGAGAGTTTGTTTATCTGGATAGATTAATGGAAGTTGAATGATGAATACCTTGCTTAATACTAGATTTATTAAGCTGGTTGGGGGGTGTGATTAGTACTTAAAAGTGTATTTTTATCAAGGTTTTATGTCATCATTTTGCACTTGAAGTATCAATAACTCCTTAACTAAAGCATGTTTTATAATAACGTATCTAATAATATAAGATACCTTTAATTTGTGGTAAATGTTCATTTCAAATGCAGCCCTATCACATAAATAAAAGAATTGATTGATGAATTTAAGAACTGAAATTGAAAGGACAAAGAGATGGCCAAACTTAGAAAAGAGATGCCGGTGCAATCCACATCGGAACACTATTCGGTAATTGGGTCATATCTGGAGTTGTAGATCTCAGATTTAGATCCGATTTATATGGATGGAAAGGTAAGACATAGGCCTATAACTTTCATATGGAGCCCAAGATCTAAAAAGGCCATGCTCAAGTCCAAATTGTAGCAACAACAAAGAAGCCCGAATCTGTCTTCCAGCCCGAGCACTGTTCATTATTTGGCCCATATTTGGAGTTCTAAAAGTTCAAATAAGCTGAATTTTTTACATAAGAAAGTGGAGACAATTTCCTACAACTTTCATGTTTTCAAGTGGCTCCAATTTTGACGTTATCAATGACGTTTTGGGCAGACAAGAGAAAATAAGGATTGTCACCAAGTCAAGAGTTGGTCACCCACTCATCAATTAGTCATCAAATCAATAGTTCCCAATTTTGGCCTATAAAAGGAGGCATTTGCCATGCATTTTGGCATTTTGGTCTCTAGATCAAGATCATGCTCTTGCTTTCTTTCTTTGTAGTTTTTGTAATGTTTATACTTTGCTTTCATTAATATCAAGTTTATGCCTTTCATTTCCTTTCCTTTACTTAGTTAACTTTTATCTTATTTATGTTCTTATTTTGTTTATTTAATTTTCTTTCTTTCATTATGTCTAGCTAAGTTTATTATGTCAAGGTGAAAAGGTTACACTAATGGTGTAAGAATAAGTATAGTATAAGCTTAATATGGACTTTAATGTTTGATACTAACATGTTTTGTATTTGTTATCTTGTTCGCTCTTTAATACTTTGCTTGTTAAATGACTAATCTTGATTTATGTTGTATAACACTTGGTACAACAAATGCTTGGCACTTTCATAGCCCATACCGTATGGTATAACCGACACCTGAGCTATGAAAGGAACTTGATTTGTTGTTAACATAAGTTATAATCATGAATGCTTGATGAAATTTACAAGTATTAGCATTAATTGAATAAGATGACTAATGTAATTATGTTAACAATCTATAATCTGATTGGAACCTCCTTTGTGTGTGGTTTCCAATTGAATAATAAAAGTTTATACTATACTTGTTTGACATACCATTAGTGGATCCTCTAACCTTGACATTGTTTGTTATTATTATTATTATTTAATCCTTACGTTAATTTTCCATCTAAAAGTTCTCATCAACTTTTCTTCTTCTTCTTCTTCTTTTTATTTATTATTGTTACTACTACTACTAGTATTATTATTATTATTATTATTATTATTATTATTATTATTATAGTTGTTGTTATTGTTATTGCTATTATTGTTGTTTATTATTGTTATTTATAATTTGTACAATTAACCTCCCTGTGGTGCGACCCCGGTCTTGCCGGGTTATTTATTACTTCGACACTCCTGCACTTGGGAGAAGATATCAATCTTTTGGTCGTGTCACCTGTGATATCGAGAATCTAAAAAATGACAATATTTTCAAGGTAAATGGACATCGTTTGAAAGTTTACTTTGATAATTTTTCAGTTGAAAATGACTTTATTGAATTGGGTGATCCTGTATATAAAGATTGATTTTTTTTTTCTCATATTGTTTTTGTGTTTCTTTTTGAGTGATTTTTGCTAGTTTCTCTCACCCCGGTTAAATGGCGAATAACGGTACTCCGTGACTCTTAAGTCAGTTCTTTCAATTTTCCATGATAACTGATATCTGTGTATATATTTTTTCAATTCCTTGTTTCTTTTCTTCTCTTTACATCTCTTTTCCACTTCTCATCTTAAAAAATGGACGCCACTATTGAAAAATTGAAAAAGTATTTTCCTGATGTGCCTCAAAATACGATTACAAAAATTTATCATGCTAGATATGCAAGATTGAGATTGTTAATGAATCATGGAATTCTTGAAGATATTTGCTGGTTGATTGAAGCAAAGGTTCGATTATCAGGTGAGTCCTCTAATTCCTTTATTTCATACATGCCTAGAATAGGTAAAAGCACTTTTTCTAAGAAATGTTGTGCAAAACAACTGAAAGTCTGTCATCGATATGCCAAATAGACTTTTAATGCACAATGTCGTTCTTTAGGAATGGTATCTATAAATAAAACCTAAAACACTTAATTTAGGCCAAAAGAAACCCAATTGAACTTAAAAACCTATACTAAAATATTATAGTTCAAATAATTCTTAAAACAACATAAAACTAAATAAAATATTTAGAATAATAGAACGAAAATAATCAACCTCCAAAATCATCCCTAACTTGATTAATTTCCTTGTGTAGTTGGGTATGACTTACATAGAAATAATGTGTGCTTGTCGTCCCTTTTAGATCTGTCCCTTTTAGATCTTTTTTCCTTGCTTGGAACATGTTGCCTTGGATGCTTGATCTCTTTC
>NW_011499883.1:36813-54822 GCF_000495115.2 Populus euphratica
TCTTTCCCTTGTATTGTCAAATTAATGCTCTCAAAGTAGAAATAAAATTTGTTGAATTCTTTCCTTTTAAAAGGTTTCCACAATCTCCCTTTAAAATAAGGAAATCCTACAAGAGAAAGGAAAAAAAACAACAAGAAAAGTCCTTCAAATCTAGCCGCCTCGCCTCTTGTTTTCCTTGTAAGGAAATGAATCCTTGTAATGGACAAATAAATAGAAAAATTTGCTCTCACATGTTGTAGCCCTTTAGTTTCCATGTTAGATATGAAATCTTTATCCAATATGAAGACATAATAACATCTCTAATTCAATCTTATAATCGCCCATTGTAAACTTAAACTTAGTTAGGATTTTTAACAAATTCTTGTAGGAAAAGGACCCCAACACCCTAATTAATCCTAGCCACTCTTGGACCCCATGTAACCCAAGCCTATGCACATCCACAAGGCCCAAATCAAATCTGGTCGTAACCAATTCATCCATAATTAGGACGAACCTATCAACTCCAACAAACTCAATCGAGTTGAATGCATTCCATGGTAAAAACCCAACATGGTTGAATGGAATATAAGCTAAAACCTAAGGAAAAAACCTCATTTGGCTGAATGGTCTTCCCCTCAAACCCAAGCTCCCAATCAAATCCCCATCATAAGTAACCCAAGGTTGAATTATAGGTTAAATTATATCATCCTCCCTTTCTTTTAAAGGATTGGACTTTAAATCTAAAATATAAGAATCATCAACTAAAAACGCATAATCATTACACGGCCTAAACAATGTGTAATCATCAAAACCTTGTAAAATCCTATTAACAAATAACATGTTCTCAATAATACTTTTTTTCAAATACAATCTCTCTAAGTTTTAATTGATCCTCATAAACCTATTTAGGAGATAACGAAACAAGAACTTAATGCGAACCTCTTAATCATGTCGTTAAGCAACCCTTAATAAAGATGATATTTCTCTAAGAAAGCTAAGAATCAAGTTTGAGAACCTTGTGTAAACCTTCAATAATAAATAAATAAATAAAAGTTAAATAGGGTAGCTATCAAGTGAAATATGATAAATTAGAGAGAAAATCTTATGAATTGGAATGAATATTTTCGGGGAATTAATTTAAAATTTAAAGAAATTAAAGTAATAAAATAGTAAAATATTAGTTAAAGATATAATATATGTTGGTGAGAATTAAAAGTTTTGCTGATACCATATACTCGAAACTACATTAAACCATATACTAGCATCTATAAAGAACAGAAATTGTAAAATCTCATGGAAAACAATTTCTGTATGAGAAAATCCCTTCTTTCCCTTTATCATTCTTTTCTTATAAGATACTCTCTCTTGAACCCAAGGGCCACATGATTAGACCTAAACTAATCAATTATTAATAATCTTTTAACTCACTATAATCTAATCCAATTGGGTTAAATCGACAAAAGTTTACAAATACAAAGTAAAAATCTCATCAATTTACAATAAATTTAAAGATTAGTAAAAACTGAATTTGCCGGATGGATACATACACGCGGGTTTTAGAGGGGTTTTCCAGGTCATTTTGACGAAATAAGTACATCAGATGTTAACAATGTGCCTCCATGAAAACCAAAAAGAGAATACATTAAAGATGTGGAGTGATAAAGAGAGAGAGAGAGATCATTTAAGGTACCAAGATCGTTCAGTTACAACAATTCTGGAAAACAATTTACAAAAATAGTAAGAAAACAAGTCAGGAAAGAGTAATGGAACAGGTATTCCATGCCTATATTTGTACAAATGCAGGAGACATGACTGATCAGGGAACAGACAGAATTTTCATGGCTTGCACTGCTTCCTCAGCTCACACTCCTCACGAAGTCAGCCGAACATAAACAATTAGTTGTTATAACCTAGTAAAGTTCACGTTTTCTCTAAGGGTGGCATCGCTTGAGAGCCACTTTGGTGAAATTCAAACCCCCCCGCTGATTTTAAAATCTGAAAATGACGTAGTTTCTCGAGCCTCAACTGTTGAAATCGAATCTTTCTTGTTTAGCCCGAAAAAGGAGCAATTTTGAAATGCATCCAAGCTGCTGGCTATCAGATGGTTCAAACCACCAAGGCTATCACTTAAAATCAAATCTTCTGTATGATATTTGGAGGATTGTATATCCAGATCTAATAGCCCTAACGAGTCTGGCTGCAAAGCCAAAAGAAAAGGAAGGAAAGAAAAAAGGAAAAAAGAAACAGAAAGGAGTCAGGTTGTATTGCGGATAGCATGAATCACATCTGCTATAAAACTGACTAGATTTTCCATGGGGCTATACATCCTATGGCACCAGAATGTTAACTCGGTCAACTTCAAGGAGCTATAGAGCATAAAACAACACGAAAGAAATCATTGATGAAAAAAGAACATACCCAATAGATATCTGTTAGCCCATTGAAATCCTTTACTTGATTGGACACAACTTGTGAATCAGATGAGCATTCGTCCATAGGGTCTCCACCAGTAGGATAATCATGAGGCCCTTCAATAACAGGCAACTCCTGCAATACAAGTGTGAATACATTACCTTTAATCAACCCTCCCTTCTACTTGATAATGGAATCACTTGCACAAAATACAAGTGTAAAAGAATACCTCAAGAAAGGCACTGGATGCGATAGAGCTTGTTCTGTCCATCTGTTTGCTGACCCGTGGAGAAGCAACAGCAGATCGAGTAGTAACTTCCTTACATAAAGAATGATTCTTTTGAAAAGCAAAAGCATCACATGTCTCTTCACCGTCCCAGATAGAAGATGTATGGGATGCGACTGCGGAATGAAATCCCATTTTGCCTTGATGTCTTGAGATATGTGCAGCAATTGCCGCATCAAATGAATCACAGCTGAATGGGATCTCCTGAAGGCATTGATTGCTTTGAACTATAAGTGGTTCAATGCAGTTATGATTTGCTACATGAGGTAATTCTGATAGTAGATCTCCAATGCTAGCATTGGTAAGGCTATCAGCCCACTCCCCAGCAGACAGCGGATTTACATTGCTCAATCTCCCATCCTATGTATATTAAGATCAAAGCACAAGTTAACAAATGGATTAGAAAATAGGCACATTCATCCTGGCTGAAACATTTCAAAAGTCAATAATAGGTGATGCATATATTTACCAATGCACAAGTTATATTAAAACTTAGATAGCCAAACCTCCATGTATGGATGTGACATGAATGCTGCATCAGTAAGTATGACATATAGCAGAAGAAAGAAATGGTATAAAGTTACATGTACTTAGATAACATTGAATTGGATTAAAATCACAACATTGAAGTGGATTAAAATCACAAGTTGCAATTACCACATCTTCCAATTGTTGCATGTTAGTCCTATCATCAGCCTCCTTTCTATGCAAGGATATGTTTGCGGCAGGATCAAAGGACTTCACCAGTTTATTTCTGGGTCCTGTGGCAACGAACTCATTATTGGTCACTCCTGCAGAATGAAGTATAGAAGCATGATTATTGTTCTCTGAAGTCGGGCAATCCCTACAGGGATTCTCAGGTTTCTCAAATTGATCACTGGTAGATGGCTCAGCTGCGGATACAGAATCCATAGTCTTCTCCTTCTCATTTCCTCCAACTGGAAGGCAACTATATGTTGAAGGTGCTTGCAATGTTACAGAAGCGAAGTTGACACTGGAAAACCAGCCATACCTTTGTTGAAAATGCACAAGTCAGTTAAAGTAGATTCCAGATATGGATTTGGATTTAAGTTCAAAAGAGAATTAGAAGAAACCTCAAGCGAAACACTGGAGGACTGCCAATTGAAAAGTATACATCGGCTGCACTGACAAGTGAGTCCTGTGTCCATCTTTGATAACCCACCAGGTTCTCTCTGTTAACACCGTAAGGGAAAAGCATTAGTTCTCCAGATGCTACAGTAGAATCACCCCATTTCCGGTTTAAATGTTCCAGTACTGATGATATCTTTTTTCGAGTGCTAAGAGTGAGCTCCAGGTGTGGATTATGCTTATCCTGCAACCAGATGAAAATGTATTTACATCCTTTATATTCAGAAGACTGCTTGAAAACTTGGACTTCCTCTACCTCAAAATTATCAACATAATCCATCTTTGTACTCACCATTTCTAGGGCTCTTCGAGTACCATCATCAATTGGGAACAATTGAAGCTTAAGCTTCATATTAGTGAGTGCATTACTCTCAACACAACGAAGTGAAGGATGAAAATGTGGAAGAAGTTTTTCAACAGGATCAAGACCCTTTTTCCCTGGAAATGAAAGAACAATCACTTATTGGCACTTCAAATCAAATTTTTGGAATAGGAATTGGTGAGTATCAGCCCCACCAACCATACCTTGGTCATGTTCATCCTCTTTATCAGTGGCTGTCCGTTCCAAATGCTCAGCAGCATCAGCTACCAAAGAAACTCCAGCAATTGCAGCCTTTTCCCATTTTTTATATGCAGCTGATGAGACTAGACCCAATGACAATCAATTAACAAAGAGATCGGTGCAAAAAATTCATGATTTCAGACCAAACAAAGTGAAAGAATATTCATCCCATCATCTGAGTTAACCAGGTAATAGTAAAATCAAGAAACCAGAGACACATTGCTTTTAGCAAGGAATATTGGTTACAACATAAAGGCCATCACCCAGTCATAACCCCATTTGATTTGGGTATTGGTAGTCAGATTTTAGGGGCAATAATATTCTTCAGCATTTCTGCAGAAAGTAGCTGTTTTTTATGATCACTGATTCTTTCAAACAAACCCCGAAAGAATATCGCATTTATAGTTCAAAAATGACAATTGTAAGCTGTGCAATTTTTGTACAGATACTTCAAGTATCATTCCAAAATGAACATTAAAGTAAATTCAAGAATGACATAAAAGGATGCAAGATAAATGGGGGAAAGTAAATTTTAAACTTGTCTCAAAAACTGAGGAAAAGCTCAAACAAATAATCACCTGGTTTTCGCCTTTGCCTTGCAGGTTTCATTGCAGTTGAGTCTCCTTTATTGTTGTTACGGACAACCCCCATATTAACATTGCGCTTCAATGATCCCTTTCCACCTAATTTTTGGATGTTTTGACTATCAACAATAACAAGTTTAACAGTACGAGTGTCATGCACCGATGCTCTATTCTGATTAGTGATAATACTAGGAGTCGTTGGAGAACCATTTTCCCCCTGTGAAGACCTTTTCCTTACATTCTTCCTTTGATCTTTCAAGAGTTGGTTCTCCTTCAAGGAAAACATATACCAATCAGTTCAGCACATTCAGTAGATCAATAAGTTTATGGTCAAGAAACATAAACACTTTTGCAAATATAGACAATCTTCACTAACCAGAGCTTCTATGAATATCTTAAACCTTCGTGGTTTTAGGTGAAGCTTTGAGGCTTTGCAACTATACTTTTCCAATAAAGACCACCTGTATAAAAGGTCAAAGTATGAATCAGGAAAACAAAACAATCCAAGACTGAGCCAGATGAAAAAAAAGTAAATAAGACATGAATCTGTTGATGGTATCACAAGCTTCCTTTTCTGATTAATTTTTACATATCACTCCCCTAATTTATAATACATATAATAAAAAGAAAAGCAATTCAAACAGTACATAAGAAATATTACCATCGGAGCATAGCAGCATTTGTATCTTTAGAGTTTTTTGCATCCAGGCACAATCCTGGGCCCAGCAATTTGTTCATGCGCCTCACAAGACGATAGTAATAGTGCCTGACCTGGAAAAAGAAGGTGGGTGATAAGGAATATTAAGAATACATCAACTCAACTGGACAAAGCATCTGGAGCTAAATCTCACTGCAAGTTACCTGATCCTTGTTTTTACTTTGAACATGGTGAGTAATTTTCTCAAAGTTCTGCAATGAAAGCTCACAATAGTTAAGAAGTGAAACAGAATTGAAAAGCTTTTAATCCAAGTCACATTCCAGCAATTACATGCCTTGCCAACTTGTCGTAATGCAGTGAAAAAACTTTCCTCTTCTTGACGTGTCCAAGCAGCCCATTGCCGTGTTGGTCTTTTCTCTGCATTCAGCATAAGATCAAAACAGATAAAACTACCACTCTGGCAGTATATTTCAGCAGCACCTAAATTAGTAAAACCAAATACAGCTATTAAAAGCAAAATAACATACCAGGCTGCCGTGTTTCAACACAATCTGGAGTAGATGATGTTACACCAGAATCTCCATCCTGAGTTGAACCATTTTGAAGAAGCTGTCGCTCAGTGTCCAAGGAGACCTGTGCCTCCATCTCTATACTAAGGGCCTTAAAAAGAAGAATAAACACCCATACACTTCAAAGTTCAATGCTCTCCCTTTGACCTTCACCTCAGTGAATGATGTAACCCTAGTTGTGAAATTGAACAAGGACTCATCATCAAAAATTAATTAGCAGATAAATCAATAAGATGACTATTCAATCCAAAACTCCTCAACATTTAAAATTTAGGGAAATACAATCACTCAGATCTTTTTTAATCTTATGTTTTCCAACCCAAAACATAACATGTTGTCATTGAACCCACAAACAAGAACTTGGATTCACCACATAATTAATATTCGGATAAGTTGAAATTTCTTTAGAATTGGTAGCATCAAGCTATTTTCCAAGTTGAGAATTTTACAAGCAACCATAATGGACTAGAAACTGAATCTCCAGTTTCTATAGAACAGTGATTTCACTAAGAAAAAGAACACTAATAATAAATCAAATTAACCAAACTGAAGCATGCATCTAAGCTAAGAAACTACAATAACAGACACCCATTGAAAATGCAGCAAAATAAAACTGATTAGAAATTCAAATTTCATCCTTTTCAATTTCTTAAGATCCAAATTACCGGATTTTAAGCTAAGAGCACTGAACCCACCTAATTAGAGAAGTCAAATCAATCGATCACTAAAATCCCACATACAAAACCCCCTAAGATTAACGAAATTTTCCACCTTTAATATTATCCCCAATTTTTAACATCCAAACAAAACTAGGGTTTTGAACAATAGTGATTGATTTTGACCTTAAAATATCAAAATCAGCGTAATCAAAATGAGAAACTGAAGTTAAATTTGCAATACCTGAGAGAGAATCGAAGAATCGAAGAAAACCTAGCACGGAAAGCACGAGCTGGGATAATTTTTTAACAAAGAAATTGAAACCGGAGAGAATGTTTGCAAGAAAGAGAAGAGAATGGAGTTTTTTTCTATTTTCTTTTCTATTTTTTTTTTTTACTTTGGAGAAAGAAAATAATAATGAAAATATTAGAAAGTTCAGTTTATTTGCCAAATAGTAATGTCAAATAAAAATACAACCATATATAATTAAGAGATTCAAAGCAGAAGAGTTTGGTCTTAAACTATGATTAAAGAAAAGAGAAAAAAAAAGTTGCCAGCTTGACCTCAAATAAGCATTAAGTTATAAGAGTTATAAAAAATAAGTAAAAATATGTATATTCACAATAAAATATAATATATATATATTATATTTTTTTAATACTTAGAATACAAAACAAATAATTTATTTATAATAGCAAACATTAAAAGATACTAAAAAACTAGTGTCATAAAAACTTAAAAACTAAATCCAAAAGTTATAAAGTCTAAAAAATTGGATATTTAATATATATAATTATAAATTTTATAATAATTTCCTTAAATAATTATATACTAAAAATATAGCTCATTAAAATCTTATAGAAAAACACAATGAAAAAAAAATTTAAGCAAAGAAAAAAAAGTATAATATTCTTGTGTTATTTTTAAATACTTCAGAATTCAATTGAAAATTTTATATAAATACTACAAGATCTAATTCAATAGAAGGTTTTATATAGATACTTTGAGATTTTTATTTATAATTAAATACTTTAAAATTCTTAAAAACACCAAATTATCTCATTAAATCTTTATGCCAAATTCACAAAACCTTGTAAGGGAAAACACAATGGATAAAAACCTAAGGAAAAATAAATATAAATTGCATTGACTTCATCTTAAGAATACATGTTTTATGATAAATCTTTATAATGATGCATTTCAATATTATAAATAAACTTTTTGAAAGTTGAGACTGATAAAAACTTTGTAAATAAATCTATTAAATTATCATTTTCACTTGATTTGTTTAATATCAATTTTTTTCTTATGTTAAAGCTCGTGATTGTAAAAGAATTTTGATGACATATGCTTTATGATGTTTACTTTAATTTCGTCTCTTCCAAGTTAAGTGACGCAGATAATATTATCTTCAAATAATATTATGGAATTATCTTTAATGATTGACAAAATTTTTTATATACTAGATAATTGACCATAATCATATATACTCTTGACTTATTCTATGGATTGCAATAATTTTTGAATAATTTAATGAAATAGTCAAAAATGTTTATTTGATAGATTTCCAAGAAATTTCAGTGCTTTTGTATGTTAACAGATAACTTGTCCTTTGTGGGGATTAGAAAGATAATTTGAATTTGCATATCTAATCAAATATGAATTTGATTCATTATAAAATAACCACATTTTAGTTGTTCAATTGAAAGTATGATGCTTAAGAAGTAAACTCACGAATATTGTCCAATTGAATTTTTTTAATTTGATAATTGGAAAATTATGTTTGTAATTTGATAATCTATGCTATTAATCTAGCAAATGAAACATTTTGACTAGAAAGTAAACAAACATGTGACCATTTACTTGATGCATCAATTAATACCATAACATATCTAAAATGTATGTATGGAGGATAAATAGGTCCATATATATCTCATTGAATTCTTTCAAGATTGTGATTCTATAACAATTTTTAATGGACATGGTTTGGTAATTAATTTACATTGAGAACATATAGCGTGTGGATTTTTACATCGTAAAGAAATATTCAAGTTCTTTAAAGGATGCCCGTGTGAATTTTTAATAATTTGTCATATCATTATTGATCATGGATGTCCAAGTATATCATGCCAAAGCATAAATATTTTTAGGTCGGGAAAATATTGGTGTTTCCAACATTTGTTTTAATAAATTTCATGATCATGTAATAAATTCTAAAAGAGAAAGTAGATAATTTTTAAAATAACAACCTTCTGACCTGAAATACATGAAATAATATAAAAATACTCTTTTTTTCTTCATCTATAGTTTCAATATGATAACAATTAGCACGTGTATCTTTCAAATTGAGTAAATTTCTTCTAGACTTAGATGAATATAATACATATTTGATTCCTAATTTTGTGTTATTTGGTAACAAAATATTAGCTTTTTCATGTCTATTGGATCCGATATTATAGTGACGTTAGCTTTGGTTAATGTCAAATATTTAAAGTATTTTTTTTCCTTCAGAATTATGTGCATTGTTGTGTTGTCTGGCAGATATAAATCTTCATCATGAAAAGTCATTCCTTTATTCAAGATATAATTAAAGTTTATTATTTAACCGAAATTATATTGACATTGTTTATTGAAAATACAATAAGATAAATATCTTAATAGAAATAAAAAAAATATTAATCATCCCTAAAGGTTCCACCACTAAGTATGTCATATGTTTTATCTGAGTGTTCAAATAAATAAAAAATATTAAGATAAGCATTATGACCTTTAAAATCATCTTTATGAATAAAATAAGTCTCAATTGCATTTTGTTTCATCAAGGCTTAATATAAATTTGTAAGATTTTTTGGTATTCGACAAGTGTGAAACCAATAACCATACATACCACACCTATGATGACACTTATCCTCTTTTCTTTTTAATGCAAATTCTTGTTATTTTCTTGTTATGTTCATTATGTCCTCACTTTAGTGGTATAATGGGTTTTCTTTTGAAGGATTACCCCTTCTCTCTCTCTCTCTTTTTTTTTCATATCTATACCTCTTGTTTTTCTTGTCTTTTGGATAAATATTTCATTCATTTTAGGAAATGGTTGAGAACATGTGGGATGAGATTAATGTTTTTTTTTTTTTTTATCAAAAGCTCATTATTTAGTTCAGCCACAAGAAATACATAAAATTAGTCTTAAATACCTCTTGAAATTACATTCTTAGTATTGTTGTTGTTGGACAATATTTAAGGCATGAAAAGTATAGAATATTTTCTCTAATATTTTATTTTTTGTGATATTTTCACCACACAATTTTAGCTATGAAGTAATTTTAAAAATAGCAAAATTATATTCACTAATTGATTTAAAATCTTGCAACCTTAGGTGCAACTAATCATAACAAGTTTGAGGGAGTATAGTTAATCATTCATAGAGATAGTGGCAAATAAAAATCATTGTTTTTAGGTGATTGTACAAAGAAGTGTTATTTTCTTCTTTAATGGTCTGTCTGTTCAAGATTCGTAGCTTCCAGATGAATCTTAGTGTCAAGGATCTATGATAACAAATTATTCTTAAATACATTAAGAGCGATAAGTTCAAATTTTATTAGATTCGACATTATCTATAAGAAAAAACAACTTATTAAATAAAATCATGAATATAAAAGAAAAACATCAATTTCTTAAGAATATTGTTTAGTTCTTTAGAAATACCAGTTCTTCAAGAACCGTATTCAATTTATTTAGTCCTTTAGAAACTTATAATACTAGTTATTTAGGAATTTTAAATCTTAATGAACGAAAAGGAAAGAAAATTTATCAAAATAAGTTACAGAGCCAAGTATATTCCATAAAATATAAACAATAATGAAAATAAAAAAAATATTAAAATTGACATAAGTCACTTAACATAGAAGTATATATATATCTAAGATTTAAATATAAATTAAATATAGTAATCATGCTGATAACATGTTAAGAAAATAAAAAACAAATGTGTATATTCAAAATAAAACTTATAAGAAAACATATTTTTTTATATATTTTTTTTAATATTTAGAATACATGACTTGTAATTTATTCATAAAAAAAAGAAATAAAAAATTAAAAAACACTAAAAAACTCAAATATAATAAAAAAAATTAAGAAATTAAACTCGAGAATCATGAAATCTAAAAATTTTTAATGAACATTTAATATATATAATTATAGATTTTATAACACAATATTTATTATTTATATAAATAATTAAAAAAGCAACCTAATATTACCCTACAACCTTGTAGGGCATTCAATTTTTTATAATCAAATTTATGATTATCTAAAAAAAATATTCTTGTCGATTAAATACATTTCATTACAAACAAATAGAAATTAGAACGCAGGAAACAACGAGGCGTCAAAGGACACTTGTCTCCATTTCTAATGTTAAAAACATTGTTTGTCACAAGGATACCACATGTCTTAATTATTTAAATATTTTCTGTCCTGAATGTCAAAAGGCTAAAGACGTCCTCGTCCTTGTCACATTTACCATGTTCCTAGAAGAAAAAAGAGAAAAAAAAAGCATCTTCCTTTGAGGAAAGGCACGTGAATCATATTCATGTTTGCAAAGAAAAAAGATGAAGATTCAGGTTTTATGGTATTTGGATCAAGAAATGTTAAGCCCCCTTTGCCTTCTCTTATAAATGTCTGACAGCCACACAAGAATGAAGGAGAACATTACAATAAGGGGACTCATGCTAGTAATATCGAACAAGATACAGGTCCAAAGTTGACATCAGCTGAACACAACTGATTCTTTGTTTCATGTTCAAGCTTCTACGAACAAAAGACGAACAGCCAAGGATAACGAAATACTTGTTTTTCCTATTTTTGCAGGCACAGCTGAGATTTAATGTTGCTGTTAGCAAGTAGTTAAAGCCTCCAAAAGCTCGAAAACCCCGACTTTGAAAACCATTTGCTGGTTAACGAAAGCAAATGCAGTGCATCTCTTTTGTACCGAGTCTCTTTGCTCTTGTTATTCATAAAAGTTTACTGATACTTTCTTCTTATCCACTTCCTTCCACAGAATGGTGTAAACAAACTTTTAGAATGATGATATTCGCCCCTCAGCTCTCCGTGGCCACAAGAATTCCATCAATTTATTTGGTTTGGGGTGGGGCAAGGCTGCGGGGATTTATATTCTAACATAACTTGTAGGTGATCAGTATAAGATATCATGACCAATAAAATGGAAAACCTTGGTCTGCCCCCACATTGAAATGATCAGCAAATGATCTTCAAGAAGTATTATGGTATCCCAGCAGCATCCTGGTGAGTGATATAGCGAGCCTTCACTCACCAGCTACTTTGATATCATTCGATACCGGATGATTTGGAAAGCATCAATCTGTACATAGGGTCCCCACGATCAATAACATGTTGCTCCCAATCTGACATGACTCCAAATGGGTTCTCTTCAAGCCATTCCCCGAGATTCATTCTTGCATGGTATTGATCATTCCATAGATTGAGCTTGCCCTTGCCATTTTTGAGAAATAATTCTTTCATTCTCAAAGCAACTGCTTCTATGTCAGATTGCAGGAAAATCTGGCGCGATAAATTCAAGAATAGGGTTAATAAGCTGGAGCAAGCAGCATTTCATGTTTTAAGATAGAAATCAAGTAATGAAGAACAGATTACACAATATCAGGAAACGGAAGCTGCAAAAACTTCGTGTTACCTTCCCATCCAGTGCGAGGAGATCCACCACAGCTTTAATCAATGACCTTTGGAGCATTCTCCATCTATGTTCTGGATTGTTGAAATCAGGGTTGGGACACTGAACAAGGTGATAAAGGTTGTCCTTATGTGGCATAGATGTCATGTCTCAGCAATTCATTGAAAACAAGGGATAAAACCACTAGCCAATTTTCTAATTTGCAGTTATTTTGGATTATTGAGGTACTTTCATTGCATCTACAAGGAGACTAAAGTGCTTTCTTAAAGAAGTCAGAATCCATAAATAATCTGAAATTACTACTACTCGGAAAGAAACCACTGAGGCTGACAACAGAAGAATGTAGCAGCACCTATTGTTTCATATTCGATGGAGGTAATGGAAATATCAAGTGATGATTGTATTGTGGTGAAATAAGACGGTGAGACTACATTTTCTTGAAATAGAAGATTTAAAATTCTTCATACAACAAATTAGAAAACATCACCTAAATGGTTTAGAAGATTATCTGGATCTCAATAAATCCATGCCTAGGAGTACAACAAGAATGAGTTAATGACAAATGCACACAAAGAAATGGATCGTACAGCTTGAAAGTAGAAAGAACAATCTATCCACTACCTGTATCGAAACAAGAACCAACTCTCCTGGATAACTCGAAACTATGGAACGAAATGTTGTTGTAGCATTTGTTACAATGAAGTACCTAACATGCAGAACAAAAGAAACAGATGAGATGAAACAATTACATGAATCCAGAGATAATAAAACAAACTTTTACCTGCACAATTTTTTTTT
Source organism: Populus euphratica (assembly GCF_000495115.2). Classification (NCBI taxonomy): domain Eukaryota; kingdom Viridiplantae; phylum Streptophyta; class Magnoliopsida; order Malpighiales; family Salicaceae; genus Populus; species Populus euphratica. The sequence continues at coordinate 50,181 of NW_011499883.1, forward strand.
CCCTTAATGATTGGCAATGTTTGAACACAAGCCTATCCCTACTCTTTTCCCATACGAGTTAATAAAATCCCAGGGCAATTAGCAATAGAAAGTTAATAACATGAGGAACTACATATGATTTCCGATCAGTACTCATCAAAATGCAAAGAAATCTTTCAAAAGTTCAATTATAAATGAAAATCCACTCCCCAAACTTGCACACGTGAAAGAAATATAAACAAAAGTTAATTTGGAAAATTAAGAATTCAAGAAGATTACATATTCCCTTGTTTATATAAAGCAGGGATTCAATAATCCTAAGCAAACACAGTTTTGTCGAAAAAAAAATATTAATTACCCTGCCATCAGATTCACATTGAAAAACTCATTTCTTAGCCATAATGATGGAAATATTCAATCAAACAGAAATCTAATCTAATTTAAATGCACAATGATTTACAAAGATGTCATGAATATCCAAATTGGACAGCACAATAATTTTTAGCCTATGTTTACCATCATAAACGTGCAAATTTTTGCAGAAGTAAAGCAAGGACCGTACCCATTTTGAATGCCATACTGATGAACAGAATCCATACAGCGTCTTACAAGCTAAAGTTTTTAAATAAAATAAAATAAAACAAAACAGAAGTAAGAAATTGAATCAAAGAGGAAAGTCGTGAGAGTAAAGAGAAAAAAACGCAAAAAGAAGCCCAGGAGAACAAATAACCTTTGAATTGATTTCTAGACCAAGAAAATTCAAATCCTTTCTTCTCCTAGCCATCCCCAAAAGAAATAGTCCACTACCTGCCATTTTTAATCAAATGCATGAAGGAACCATAATCACAAAACCTTCCCCAAAAGAAATAGTCCACTACCTGCCATTTTTAATCAAATGCATGAAGGAACCATAATCACAAAACCTTCCCCAAAAGAAATAGTCCACTACCTGCCATTTTTAATCAAATGCATGAAGGAACCATAATCACAAAACCTTCCCCAAAAGAAATAGTCCACTACCTGCCATTTTTAATCAAATGCATGAAAGAACCATAATCACAAACCCTTTTTGTCAGACCAGACACACAGTCCCACAAGATGGGCATATCATGGTTTAGTCTTATAATAATCACTATTTGACATTTGTTTTTCTGTACCGAACGTACTCATTTTCCGTTCAATACTTCAATACTTCACACATATTTCACAGCAGATAAGAGCAAATCAAACTGGTTATTAAATACCACTTCAAATGTCAACTACTCAATCTCACATGTACTTAACTTTTGAAGCAACAAATACGAGGAAATCAAATAGTAGGAAGAGAAAAAGGAAAATGTACCACTTCCAATATCAACCACCAATGGTTGAGCTGGATTACAGTAGGCAGACTTCCAGTCGATCCCAAATGGATATGCCTGCACAAAGCATGAAAGGAACAATGCCCAAGAACATCATCATAAAAAGCTGAGCACATTAATGTCTTCGAAACCTTCAGGCAAGAATAGGTAGGATAGATCTCTTAACTACTTAAGTGAGGATATTATTAACCCAAGACATTAGTTTTTATCAAATCGCAAGAATTGATGGGCCTGTAAAATTATATTCCTTAACACCATCCAAGGAAAAATGATGGACTATGATGGTTGCAAAATACTCCCCTCAATGCAAACAGATGTACTCTTTTCCATGGTCTCATCTAGGAAAATCCTGATTTTAGTTTTTGATTACTACAGCAAAAAATAAATAGTGAAGTTGACAGAACATACTCTATCTAAGGCCATAACCCCGGGAAGCTTTCTTCCTTTGAAAAATTCCCATAGAACTGAAGCATTTTCAATCATGTCATTAACCAAGACACACTTTGATTCCATCACCATTGCTTGGCATGCCATATTCCCCACCACAGTGATATCACAATTTCTTTGCCTTAGTTCATTAAGTGCTTGAGCCAATTTAGATGCTCCGTCTGCACATTGACCTGAGAACTTAAATTTCACTGGACCAATCCACAGAATTTTCTGTAATACAAGGAAAAAAACTCAGTTAAGTCTGATAGTAATCAACAATGAGCTGCCAATTAAAAGCAAAATGCAACATACACGAGCAGAATTCCACAAATAATGGCCTTTTGAAACAGAAATGTCGTCAATTGATAAAAAAAAAGTCCACTATGAATTATTTACTTCATAAAAACTATAAAAGAAAAAAGAAAAATTTATACAAACTCTGGCTCATAATTAGTAAATTGAACAAAAAAAAAAACAGAACTTCTATGCCTTGATTCTCAATGCAACACCAATGAAAGTAAGTGGGTATAAAGAGGTAAGATATTGTAAAATGAACAGAGCCAAATAGATAGAAATATTATGTGTCAAAATTTACCATCTCCAGATAGATGAATTAAAATTCTTTTCATTATAGTAAATGAAAGTTATAGCTAATGAATCACCTATACACTCCACTAGTAAGCTCTCATCAATTAACAAGTGTTGAATATAAACAAAAAAACATGGAGTTTGGATCAGCTAAAAACAATGGATGCTTAGCAACAACTCCTTTTTACCTTGCATTTCACTAGTAAAGAGTTTAATTCATTCAATGACCGAGGACCAAGATCAACAGGTAGCCAACCTAAAATATAAGGAACATAAGATATTTCAATCGCATAATTTATTACATCTAAGAATGGTCAATAATAACAATTTATAAATGTGGAGTCATCAAACATACAAATTTAAACAAGCTGCTTTGATTGTGGTAACATTTGAAATAATACTACCACGGAAGGATGCAGCAGACATATCAATTCTATATTATAGTGATGGATTTTTCTTCTTATATATATATATATCTATATAGCTTTCTCATGTAATATGCGGCCACTAGAATAACTGAAAGAACAATGAATTAAGTCAATATGGGAAATTTAAAGAGGAAGATAGTTTCAAATATTAACTCTAACTCCTTGAAGGCAGTGTAAAACTGCGACAACTATAGCACTTTTGATGAAGTTTTTGATAATTGCAAAAAGAACTGCTGACAATCTAAATTTCAAAAGTAGCAGGTTGAGGAATAAATTAGAAGAATATAGAGGGAGGAAACCAATTTACCCAACCAAATATAAATTCAAGAGCTTGGATATTAAATCATTGAAAGGAAGGACATACATGAAGCCAAAAAATGTAATAATTGTGGGTAGAATCTCACCATCCAAAATATTATGAGAAGGAAATATGCCCATTTTCTCTGGAAGATGCTCATTCATGCACCAAAAATCCATGGGATGTAGAATGGGAATGTTCCTATCATGTGCAATTTGGATTATATCTAAAGCTGCTTTATACGCCCCAGGTTCTACCAGATATGAAGGAACAGAAAGTCCCAAAGCATGCATTATTTGGAATGACATCATCCCGACAAAGACCACTCCATCACATCTGGAAACTAAAAAATGCAATGCAGCTGCTTTGTCATAAAGATTACCCCCTCCAATCTGCATCAGATAAGAGAATTCTAGCAATAAGTGAAGAGCCAAAGGAAACATGCAAAAGTCAATATTCACTTAAAGAGGGGGAAGCAACTTTGTTAAACTAATGAAGCTAAATGAAAGATATCTGTAGCAGTGGAGACGTACAATTGCAACATATGGTCTTTTGTTAGTTCTAGCAACCTTCTTCAGCTGACAAAGGCTCTCTTCAAAGTGAAAACCAGCTATACAAGCAGAACAAAAGCGAGCAATACCAACTGTTGATGCAAGAATTTTATGAGACTGCGAAAAGGAGTCGTTAACAAAAATATCAACTCCTAATGATAATAGTTCAGCAAACTTTGAATTATTGGCAACTTCCTCTTTGCACTCTGAAAGGTTCTCAAGAAGGAATATATCTGCTTTCTTCAGGACTTCCATTTTCAACAACACAGCAGAATAATCGCATTTAATGGTAACAACTCTGTGTTGGATAACTGATGATATCATGTCTGGAACAAAGAGATTGTCATGAATTATTTCTGAAGCTTTTTACAACCATATTGGACTGGTCTTACAATGTGAAGCGATCTCTTTGAAGTGCTCTAGGAATGATACCTGCAACAGTCTCAGCATCATGAAGCTGTGAATTAGTTTTCTTCCTCCAGTCACTCACAAGAATTATTTTTGCTCCAGCTTCATGTAAATATTTAATCGTGAAAACTGCACTTGACACTGATTGAGAGCTCTGGTCCTGTTCTTCTTCCCTAAGTAAATTGGTGCTATCAAATCTGACCATGACCACTTTTCCCACCAGCTCCTCCTTAGGAAATTTTCTAAGAGTTTGTACATGTGGGAAAGGCTCCATTTCTCCTTCATCACAACAATTAGCCTAAGAACAAAACCCAATTGAGAGATACAATTAAATATCTCAGCCAACCAACAAGAAAAAACCATTTTTAAGGAATATTACCATTTTTAAGGAATAATTAGCCAGACTAAGCAGACACATCATACAGATATAAATTAAGGAGTCCTGTGTTTTGTCTATCATGGGCATTGAAGCTGCTTCAACTAAAAGCTCAAGCAAATGATGGGAAGGCATTTGAACAGGAATTGCAAAAACAGTTCAGTTCAACTTAATGGAGCAAACATTTTCTGTGAAGTTGGAAAGTGGTATACCAACAGGAATGC
>NW_011499883.1:54855-66554 GCF_000495115.2 Populus euphratica
GGAATGCCAACTAAAATTTCATGACTACAAACACACCAGTTTTATGAGGTGGATTGTTGGGATAGTAATGCTCTTGTCCAAAAAAACACCGATGGAAAAGGCTTCACAAAGAAAATACACAACTTCTTCCAGTTTTGGCTACATCATCCTAATTTAATGATATAAAAGTCTGATGATAATGTACACCAACTTAACCTTTCAATGATGATCAACTGATGAGAATCCAATGCAGTTTACAATTAGACATACAATGACTTATATTTTTAACTCCTGTTGAACCATCAATATGTTCAGGCACATAAAAGAATTACTGTACTTGCAACAGATTAAAAATATAATTACCAGTACTATCCACAAAAAAAAAAAAAAAGAAAAGAAAAGGGAAAAGCTAATTCTTAGAAACTAGCCCCATTCCAGCAACAGCACCTGCCGATAAGGGAACGTCAGCCAGATTTCTTGGTACCTTAAATTTGTTAGAGCTTTTGACATGATCTGCTGCCTCTGAACCACCTGCCAAGATCATTAAATTAAACTTGAACAGGAAAAATCAGACAGTGAGAAGAAACAAAGATAAAATGTTACTACTAATCGTGCTTTTATTTTTTATTTTCGAAAAAAGGCTAGGAACCTCGTAAGGATAATCGAACACCACGAAATCTCCAACGTTTGGCAGTCTTGTTTACGAGGTATGGAGAGGATTTTGGATGAAGAAACTCCGATGTTTTGGTAGGAAAAGCATAAAACGTTAACTTGTTTGATAAGGACAGAGTTCCATCCACTGAATTTAGAAGTTGAAACATGTTTCCTCCTTTTGCTGCCGCCTCTATATTAACTAACCGAGCAACTGTAAACAGAAAGTTAAATATAAGAGTACAAAAGAATTAAGTTGAACTATCTTGGTTTCTTTATTTATTTTTCAAAAATCCAATCCCTATAATTGGATTGTTTACAATAGTCAAAGACACCAGTGTTTCACTTATCATTGAAAATGTTGTTTATTCGCTTGTAAGAACACTTGAATCCAACATGGAAAAAAAAAACACTTCAGTAGTTTAAGCAGAAACCCAGAAAGAAAATGAAAAAGAAAAAGAAAAAGAAAAAGGGGGTTACCTTCAAGAAATAGAAAAGGAGATGAGGGTCACAGCACCATGGCATGCCTGTCTGCGTTATCTTCTTCTTCTATAAAGGTATGCTCTCTGCTCGTCTTGAAGGAAAAGGACGCGTTTATTATTGTAGGTGCGATGTTAAGAAGTAACAGCGTAATACGGTGCGTATTTACGCAAAGTGTTAAAAAGGGTGCTTTATATTTAACGTATCTTCTTCAAATACAACGTCGTGTCGTTTGACAGCAACTGAGAAAAAAAAAAAAACCGTTGAAAAATATTAAATATTTTTTGAAATATATCATTTTATTTTTTAATGCATTAATATTAAAAACAAAATTTAAAAATAAATAAATAAATATTATATTTATATATTTCCAAACAAAAATCAATTAAAAAAAAAACACAATTCCTGCCGCGACAGCAAGTAACGGCGGGGGGATGTTTGGGAATCGGGCAGTAACGGCGGGCTAATGTATGGAACTCGCTCAAATCTGAGACTGAAACCCTTCCTCTCTGTCACTGACTGATTTGTCTGCTTCACGAGGAGGAGGAGCAAGCCATCTGGGCTAACATAGAAAAATAAAATGGGTTTTTCGGTAGGATTTGTTATTGGATTTGTTGGAGTTTTAATTCTCTTTCATGCCGCTTATTCAACTACTCAATGTATGCGCCTCATATCCTCTCTCCCCCTCTCTCTTTCTTATATCTTTCCTTCTTTTTTTTTTTATTGTTCTTCTTTTTTGTTATTTCTGTTTATTTGTGCTTATGGTGGTGGTGATTCAGATAAGGGTTTGTTGAAGATTACAGAGGATGACTTTTCTGGACCTCCTTTCAATGTATCTTATCTCTTTCTCTACCTTCCCTTCCCTTCCCTTTCCTTTCCTTCTATTTCTCTTTTTTGGTGACTTTTTTTTTTTAAGAAAAAATCTCTTATTTGGCTGTGTGTTGATGTTTATGCAGGTGGTGGTGGAGTTGATTGTGGGGCTGGTTTTGTGTACGTGGGCAGCCATAACTGTGCCTGGCATCTTTCTCTCTATTCATCCTCATTCTGATGACAATAGGTAACTCATTCTTTCTTTGTCTTTATTTTTATATCTCTCAATTTCGTCTATTGGGATTTCTGTCTATTCATTTTCCAACTCAAATATGTAGATCGTTCATTGGGTTATATAACTTGACTTTGGGCCGATAGAAAATGAGTTATTCACTGTCAAGTAATCGGATTGCTCTTTAAGAAATTGAGAAAAATAAACAAATAAAGACTGATTTACTAACAGCAGTTGTGAGTATATTTGAGTTAGTTAATGAGGTAATCAGGTAAAATTGCTCTTTGCAGCATCTGATGTACAGTGTTGTCATTCACTTTTTATTGATCATGGCAAACTTAGGTTAGATATAATTTATGTAGTTTCCGTATGTTTTAAGGGAAGTTTCCTCTTTTTAATTCACAAGATGGTCATGAGTTTTCCTGAATGAAATGTAAGATAAACCATGGAATGGTTTTATCGCTTCTGACTTATCAGTATCTGGATTTTGAAGAGGCTGTTTAAATTTCCTATCCCAGTCTGGTAATGTTAATGGTACAGAAATACTCTCAATTGCACCTTAAGCTATTTCTGTTGATTCTTGCCACATGATAAGCATACTTTGTAGTAAATCAAGGGTCAATTAATTGGTCAGCTGGACAGTGTCTTTGTATCTTGTAGATCATGACTTGATAATTAAGGAACATATAGAAATCCTTAAGAATCCTTAAGTGGGGTGTTGTACCTTCATATAGCTTGAACACATTCTGACTTTATGATTAATTTCCCAGGAATTCTAGATTGAACTATAGACTACCATTTCTTCATTGTCAAGTTATAAGTTTGCTCTACAGTGTGCCCTTGCAGGCGTAATCATGTGCATGTAAATGTAAGTTTGTTTGACTGAAGATTTCACTTTACAAGGGACTAAATTAAACTAAAATTTTCTTGATATGCAAGAAGAGGGCTTGTTATTTTTATTAAGCCTTGACCATGCCTTGACCATGGCAATGGGGCCTCTAGGCTTACTACTATTGTTTTTAGGCTAGATTGATGTGAATTTTATTAGACATAGGCTTGTTGTTTCAGGTAATAGGTGAAAACATGATTAATAAAAGAAAAAAAAAGAAAAAAAAAAGAAGAAAACAAAACGTAGAGAAGCCAAGTCAGTGTAAGGACTGGACCATGTCAGCCTTGTTTTCTGACTTTTGTTTGTTTCCTGAAACCATGGGAAAGACCTCATCCTATGGTTTGGATGGTTCAAGATAGCAGTTCTTTTTTCCTCATTCTACGTTGGATGTGTTCCAAAACTTTGTTAGTTAAGGAGCCATTGTTAGCGCTTTTGTTCTCATTGATTAGTGGAACAGATTATCCCCTATAGATTTCCATCATTTAGATGGTTTTATTTAAATTGATTGTGTTCTCTTCCTGGACACTTATTTTGTTATGTGACATTGTAGTTGATTGTGTTATCTTGCTACTTATTGCTTGAAGATCGTGTTCAATTGGTGGATTTGGTGAATAGTTTAATTAGCACGGTAAAAGATGAACATTGAACAATGAAGCATGTAACACAGGGAACAATTACCTCTGGTCTTTTTGACCATGAGAAAAAAGACAGTCTGAAGGCCAAAGCAGCTCACTACCGTCTTGAAAAATCTGACTTCTTCACAATTTTGTTAGCTACAACTTACAATGGCAATCAACTCCGCATATGTCTAGCCCAGACTTGGTGGTAGGCTGAAGATGGTCAAGTTTCCCATGTCAAATTTCATGTTCCTTAGAGGGCATGCTTTAGTTTTGTTGATTCTGAATTACACCAAATATGATTATTATTAATGCTGTTTTTACACTATAACGGGCCATTGACATTGTTCATATATTCTTCAATGCAGGATGGTTTCTTTGCCAGACAACCTGGATTTCATAATCTTCAACCATCGTGGAAAAGTACTTGTTCCAGAAATCAACATGAAATCTGAACATTAAGGTCATTAAAGCAATGGAAGATTCATTTCCAACATATTTGAGTAGGCTATTGTTTCTCAATCAAATTAGCACTCCGAAAGAGAAGCTCATCAACTCAACAGGGCTACTGTCAAGGTTTTAGGATTACATAATTATGATCGTCCCTTTGGATTTGTATTGGTCTTATATTCATCATCACTGTTCATCATGGTCATGTAACTTGAACTGGGTTATCTGTTTTGCATCTTTAGCATTTGAGTTTTGTATTTGGATCTGAGCAGGGCCTTTTTGTGGTGCCCTGACTTCACTTTTATGTGTTAATGATCAGTCCAATTACACTGGAGTTTTTACTAGGGTGATATGCAGAGAAATCAAAATGTGGCATGGGATGCTGTTTGTGGTAGCTCTATCCTCTTGCAACAGGTTTGCACATGAGAGAACAACGGAGTGGCATTGTAAATGCATGGGTTAATATCGTCCCAGCATGGTGTTGATGACTGGTGGAATGGACTGTGGCGCCATCCTGCTCAAAAAACATGGCTTTCTCGGCTCTTTCTAATGGAAGAATTTCTCTGCATTTAAATTGATGTTTCTTGATTCTGATATCCTTTCACTTTGCTGCATGAGCTGGTAGTTTTTCCATCGTTAACAACTCGATTATAGCTTTGAAGCCAGATAACGGAAGCTGTATGTCAAAGCAAAAGCTACGATAGCTTATGCACTAGGCGGTGTCTCTTGCCTTTTTTCACTGTATATGGATCGACTTCCTGAAGGTTATTATAAAGCGGCAGACCTGAAGAGATTCAACTTCCAAAATGATTAAAATTTACAGCTGATTAAATTAAGAAAAAATTTATCATTAATTAAAAGTTGGAAAATTACTATTCAGAGGCTGCAGCAATATAGTTGATTGCAACGAAAAGCAACTGTATCTGCAACTCGAGAAGATAAAGGCGTTGAATTATACCTCACTCTATACTCTAAATGTAAGAACCTGACAAAATAGGGTAACTGTTTCAGCAAACACACGATCAATTATCTCTTAATTCTATTTCTATAACAAAAAGATTATGATTGTGAAGATGCACCCGTTGTTGTGTCTAGGGGCGCGACTTCCCATCCCCAGGTTATTTGACACAATCAAAACAAAATTGTTCTCGAACACAACATGACACATCAGTATGGTCTGGTTGTCCCAACAATCCAGACCACCTCATAATAAAATTTTGCAATGACATTAAGGTGCTTATGTGGAAATGCACGGTATCCTAAATATTATCTTTTTGTTGTATGTCCAGATGATATTGGCCAGAATCAAAGAGCACATTTTGTCCATCCCACAATAAAATTCAATGCTGATACAACATCTAATGACGGAACAAAGAAGCACAATATTCACTGTCAAAGAATCACTTGACACTAAAGCTAAAGTAACATAAGCAAAAGCATTCACATACCTAAAAAATTGTTATAGTTTGCATGGGATACTCAATAAGAATCTCATAATATCTGTGCAGGGACAAAAAATATGTCCCTGAAATAATAAGTGAACCAATAGCCCCTTCTTCTGAATTAGCCAGTCAGTCTTGAAATTAGTTTACAACTGTGTTAGTTCTTGAGGGTTTTCCATTGACTGCCTAAGTATATACTCTGCTCTCCTCTTCTTGTCATCCCTCTCGTCATCCCGCCCTAACCAATGCCCTTTTCTCCTCCCACCCTTCTTCAAAAGACTAAGATCCAAAGACTCTCCAAACAACTTCTTTCCAGACTTAAACTTAAAAATCACAGGTCTTTTTTCCGGAAGTGTCTTCCTCTCAAAATCTCCATCGTCACAAATTCCACCTTCTTTTGCTGCTTCAATAGCAGGTGCAAATGCCTGCATTACAGAAATATGGTTTTTTAGCTTATCTGACAACACAACTGGAGAAACATCCTTCTTCCCAGACTCCGATGGCATGGCAAGAAACTGGTCACTATCAACTACTCCTGACTCTTTAGCATTATTACTAATACCTGAGGATGAAGCCCCTGCTGAGCCATTACTCAACAACCTCTTCTGCAAACTCAACAAAGCCCTCTCTGCCTTTCTCCTCTGTCTTGCTTGCTCGATCTTTTCTGCACGAGGATCTACAAGCCTCTCATTCCACATAGGTGTATGCAAATACGTGTGAGGATCAGGCAAAGCTGGCAACCATGCCGGAATATGCTTCCCAGGCGGAACTTCACTCATTTTTTCAAAAGTAGGAATTGACTTTCTATCCCTAATAACAGGAAACCTTGGCACTGGTTGCGCAAATGGAATCTCATCACTAGAACCCACAAAATCAATAAGTTCTTTAATCGTACCAGAATTAAGTAGACAATTATCAGAACTGGACGCACCTAAAAACCCTTGTGAAGCTCCTATTATTATATCTTCAAAACTTCTAACCATATCAAAGAAATGACATTGGGTTCTACCTGATAAGTGGGCGTAGAAGCTTGCAGTCTTGCCTAGGTCACAGAGGTATTGGATTGTGACATCACTGAGAGAATCCAGAGCAGATTTCTTGAACCCATCAAAGCCCGCACTCTCACATATCTGAGCCACTGCCATTCTTAATACAGCGCGGCCAAAGTCATCGGATTTGGGTCTTCCCGGTGTATTATCTTCACCTCCATTGCTCATATTTGAACCATCGTGTCAAAAAAGAAGAAACATTAGGGCTTTTCCGAATACACGGCCATTTCAACCCCGACGTGGAAAGAATCATAAGATAAGGGAAATCTTGTTTTCTTTCTTTCTGCTATAATTTTCTAAGGAATCAAACAGAAAGTGAAAACCCTACTCTAGAAAAGAAGCAATGAATTGTAGGAAAGAGAGAAATGAAAAACCCACAAATTAATTAGAGAATTGAGAGAGTAAAAGTGAAGAGTGATTTATTATGATAAAACCTAGAGGGAGGAATAGAAAAATTAGGGTTTTGGTGGGTTTAGGGTAATATTTTTGGAGGGAAATTGGAGGATTGAAAAACAGATTCAAAGGAAGATAGGGAACAAGGGAGACAGATGACATTTATAGACGAGGATGGGTGGGTGTATTTATAGAACCCGATAACTCGCAGCTGCTGGACTTTGCTTGCGTTATTAGAGCGCGTGTGGCATCAGTTTGTTTAAAATTTAAAAATATTTTTGTTTAAAATTAAATTTTAAAGATTTTGAATTATTTTAATGTATTAATGTTGAAAATAAATTTTAAAAAATATAAAAATATATATTATTTTGATATATTTTTAAGTAAAAAATAATTTAAAAAATAATTGATATCACTTAATTTACAAATTACCCATGCATTTATTAATCAAAAACAAATTATTATTTAATTTTAAAATTAAAATTTACAAAAGCTAATCGATGAAAGATTTTAGCTAAAGTAAAAAAATTATTTAGTTTTCATAGTTTTACTTCATTCAAAAAACTTAACACTAATTATTTAGAGTATTCAAGTTTTTTTTACAAGGTTTATTGGTTATTATCAAATTAACTAGAAATAAATAAGTCTTTTCTCATTTAAAATATATATTGAAACGACTAAAATACTCTGGGAAGTAAAAAATTTACATGGGGTAATTTCGTTTATTTTCTTATAGCTAAAAGATATTGGAAAACTTCATTCACTTTTCTACAATTAATTGGAAACTTCATCCGCTTTCCTCTAACTAAAGGATATTAGGATGTCATTGCAACAATTTATTTTGATGGAAGAGATGTATTTTAAATGTATGGTCTAAAAAGAAAGTTTAGTCAAGCTAAATATAGCAATGGGTCTTTTGAGAACTATTATATTAGATTCCAAAATCCCAAGCAAGAGAGATTGATTTCAAATACTTGAACATTATAGTCTATGATAAATATATTTTTTTTAAAAAGTACAATAAATGAGTACAAAAAGATCAAATCTATACCTTTTTAAATGGCTTAGATGACTATTTGACTAGGTTTACCAAAGCATTCTTTAATAGACACCATTTTTATTAGATGAGCAAACTTTTACTTAAGTGAGAAGTGAACATAATTGAAGAACTTTGATGATAGAGACGACAAGAGTAGATGACAATAATTTTGATTTGTTAATAAAAGGTTAAGAGAGGTGATTAATACTTAAAAGTGTATTTTTATCAAGGTTTTATGACATCATTTTGCACTTGAAGTATCAATAACTCCTTAACTAAAGCATGTTTTATAATAATATAAGATACCTTTAATTTGTGGTAAATTTTCATTCTAAAAACAGGCCTATCACATAAATAAAAGGCTTGATTGATGAATTTAAGAACTGAAATTGAAAGGACAAAGAGATGACTAAACTTAGAAAAGAGATGTCCGTGCAATCCAAACCAGAACACTATTCGGTAATTGAGTCATATCTAGAGTTGTAGATCTCAGATTTAGGTCTACTTTATATGGATGGAAAGGTAAGACATAGGCCTATAACTTTTATATGGAGCTCAAGACTTAAAAAGGTCGTTTTCAAATCCAAATTGTAGTAACAACAAAAAAGTCTGAATCTGTCTTCCAGTCCGAACACTATTCAGTATTTGGCCCATATATGGAGTTATAGAAGTCCAAATAAGCTGAAGTTTTTACACAAAAAAGCTGAGATAATTTCCTACAACTTTCATGTTTTCAAGTGGTTCCAATTTTGACGTTATCAATGACGTTTTGGGCAGACAAAAGAAGATAAGGATTGTTACCAAGTCAAGAGTTGGTCACCCACTCATCAATTAATCATCAAATCAATAGTTTCCAATTTTGGCCTATAAAAAAAGGCATTTACCATGCATTTAGGCATCTTGGTTTCCAAATCAAGATCATGCTCTTGCTTTCTCTCATTGTATTTTTTGTAATGTTTATGCTTTGCTTTTATTAATATCAAGTTTATGTCTTTCATTTCTTTTTCTTTACTTGGTTAACTCTTATCTTATTTATGTTCTTATTTTGTTTATTTATTTTTCTTTCTTTCATTATGTTTAGCTAAGTTTATTATGTCAATGTGAAAATGTTACATTAATGGTGTAAGAATAAGTATAATGTAAACTCAATATGGACTTTAATGTTTAATACTGACATGTTTTGTATTTGTTATCTTGTTCACTCTTTAATACTTTGCTTGTTAAATGACTAATCTTGATTTATGTTGTATAACACTTGGTACAACAAATGCTTGACACTTTCATAGTTCATACTGTATGGTATAACCGACACCTGAACTATGAAAGGAAGTTGATTTGTTGTTAACATAAATTATAATCATGAATACTTGACGAGATTTACAAATATTAGCATTAATCGAATAAGATGACTAATGTAATCATATTAACAATCTATAATCTAATTGGAACCTCTTTTGTGTGTGGTTTCCAATTGAATAATAAAATTTTATACTATACTTGTTTGAAATACCATTAGTCGAACCTTTAACCTTGACATTTGTTATTATCATTGTTTAATCCTTACATTAATATTTCATCTCAAAGTTCTCATCATCTTCTTCTTCTTCTCCTTCTTTTTCTTTATTATTATTATTATTATTATTATTATTATTATTATTGTTGTTGTTGTTGTTGTTGTTGTTGTTGTTGTTGTTATTATTGTTGTTGTATTGTTGTTATTTATTTGTCTATAATTTGTACAATTAACCTCCCTGTGGTTCGACCCCGGTCTTGCCGGGTTATTTATTATTTCGACACTCTTGCACTTGGGAGAAGACATCAATATTTTAGTCATGTCAAGAGGGATACATGAAATTGAGGCGAGATGAGAAAAGGATGTGTGAAAAATCTAGAGGTGCAATGTTATGATGAGAAAAATATGGTTATTGGTTCACAATTGAGGGATGATAAGGATTTGGCTGATTTAAAGGAATTAACTCTCACAAACCCAAATAAACAAGTTAGACTTAGTGGAAATCCACTTAAACAAGCTCGTGATCCCTTATAGGCTAGGAGACAGGTGATTAGTACTTAAAAGTGCATTTTTATCATGGTTTTATATCATCATTTTGCACTTGAAGTATCAATAACTCCTTAACCAAAGCATGTTTTATAATAATATATCTAATAACCTAAGATACCTTTAATTTGTGGTAAATGTCTATTTTTAATGCAGGCCTATCACATAAATGAAAGGATTGATTGATGACTTGAAGAACATAAATTGCAAGGATAAAGAGATGGCCAAACTTAGAAAAGAGATGTCGGTGCAATCCAAACCGGAACACTGTTCGGTAAATGGGTCATATCTGGAGCTATATATCTCAGATTTAGGTCCAATTTATATGGATGGAAAGGTAAGACATAGGCCTACAACTTTCATATGGAGCCCAAGATCTAAAAAGGCCATTATCAAGTCCAAATTGTAGCAACAACAAAGAAGCCCGAATCTGTCTTCCAGCCCGAGCACTATTCGGTATTTTGGCCATATCTGGAGTTCTAGAAGTCCAAATGAGCTGAAATTTTTACACAAGAAAGCTGAGACAATTGCCTACAACTTTCATGTTTGCAACTGGCTCCAATTTTGACGTTATCAATGACGTTTTGGGCAGACAAGAGAAGATAAAGATTGTCACCAAGTCAAAAGTTGGCCACCCACTTATCAATTAGTCATCAAATCAATAGTTCCCATTTTTGGCCTATAAAAGGAGGCATTTGCCATGAATTTAGGCATCTTGGTTTCCAGATCAAGATCATGCTCTTCCTTTCTCTCTTTGTATTTTTTATGCTTTGTTTTCATTAATATTAAGTTTATGCCTTTCATTTCCTTTCCTTTACTTAGTTAACTTTTATGTTCTTATTTTGTTTATCTATTTTGCTTTCTTTCATTATGTCTAGCTAAGTTAATTATGTCAAGGTGAAAAGGTTACACTAATGGTGTAAGAATAAGTATAATGTAAACTTAATATGAACTTTAATGTTTGATACTAACATGTTTTATATTTGTTATCTTGTTCACTCTTTAATACTTTGCTTGTTAAATGACTAATCTTGATTTATGTTATATAACACTTGGTACAACAAATGCTTGGCACTTTCATAGCCCATAATGTATGGTATAACCGACACCTGAGCTATGAAAGGAACTTGATTTATTGTTAACATAAGTTATAATCATGAATGCTTGACGAGATTTACAAGTATTAGCATTAATTGAATAAGATGACTAATGTAATCATGTTAACAATATATAATCTGATTGGAACCTCCTTTGTGTGTGGTTTCCAATTCAATAATAAGAGTTTATACTATACTTGTTTGATATACCATTAGTGGAACCTCTAACCTTGACATTTGTTATTATCATTGTTTAATCGTTACATTAATATTCCATCTCAAAGTTCTCATCTTCTTCTTCTTCTTCTATTTCTTTATTATTATTATTATTAGTACTACTACTACTACTACTACTACTACTACTACTACTACTACTACTACTACTACTACTACTACTACTACTACTACTACTACTACTACTACTACTACTACTACTACTACTACTACTACTACTACTACTACTACTACTACTACTACTACTACTACTACTACTACTACTACTACTACTACTA
>NW_011499883.1:72261-80454 GCF_000495115.2 Populus euphratica
TTATTATTATTATTACTATTGTTGTTGTTGTTATTGTTGTTTTATAATTGTTGTTTATAATTTGTACAATTAACCTCCCGGTGGTTCGACCCCGGTCTTGCCGGATTATTTATTACTTCGACACTCCTGCACTTAGGAGAAGACATCAACCTTTTAGTCGTGTCAACAGGCCATTCAGTCTAGGCCTAGTTCTTATGAATAAAATTCCAGCAGGTTATCTTTTGTTAAAATTGGAGCCTACAAGGGTAAGTCCACTCATTATGGAGGAAATGACCATACCAAAGACATATGTTTTCAGCTACATGGGTACCTGGAGTGGTGGTATGAACTTGAAGGATAAAAAAAAGGACGACTAAACAACATTAGTCATTAATATAGACCCACACATATTTGTGTAACTCAACAGTCAACCTTATCATTAGTTTACCAACCTTGACCTAGGTATTATCAATTTTATAAATGTAGTATCAAATGGTAAAAATGTAGAAAATGTAAACAATTAGATTATTGAGTCGAAGGGATAAATCACATGACATATGATGCAAATGAATTTAAAACAAAACCAACTCCTTGAAGGCAAGCTATATCAAATGTGAATGGTGATACATATCCAATTTCAAGAGGAGGAACAATGAATTTTTCAACTATGTTTACTATCCCTAATACTCTTTTTATACCATCCCTTCACAAATGTGTTATTTGTGGGTTAGATGATAAAAGACTTAAACAGTTATACGCTAATATACTTCTTATTTTGTTTGTTTTAAGATGTTCTCATGAAGAGGATTTTTTACCTTGGTACTAAGAGAGAGGGTTATATTATATGGATGATCTGGACCTTGGTAAAACTTATTATGTTCGATCTTCTCAGAAGCAAGGACAAGAAATTTGGTTGTGGTACTACTAGTTAGGACATTTACCATTTAGCTATTTATAACATTTATTCCCTATTTTATTTATAAATGCACTATGTTCTAGTTTTAAAGTCATCAAACAAATTACCCCACTAGTTATAATAAATGCAATGCGATTAGTACTTAAAAATGTATTTTTATCAAGGTTTGATATTATCATTTTACACTTAAAGTATCAATAACTCTTTAACTAGAGCATGTTTTATAATAACAAGTCTGATAATATAAGGTACCTTTAATTTATGGTAAATGCTTATTTTAAATACAAGTATTCTCACAATTCAAAGGATTGATTATTGTGATTAACTATTACAAGTGAAAGGACAGAGAAAAGGCTAACCTTACGAAGGATATGCCAATTAACTTCAAATTCGAACACTGTTCAGTCATCGGATCATATCTAGAGCTATAGATCTTGGATTTCATATTAATTTATATGGCTAGAAAGATAAGGAATAGGCCTATAATTTTTATGGGAAATATCCAAATTTGCCGTTTTCAAATTCAAAATTTAGCCACAAAAGAGAAGTTTGAATATGTTTTGCAATCTAGCCCAAAAACTACTCAGAGTTTTACCCATAACTAGAGTTCTAAAAGCTCAAATGATCTAAAATTTGGTGGGTGGAAGAAAAAGATAATTTCCAACAACTTTCATGAGAGGACCAGCTCAAATTCGAATGGTAGAAATGAGACTTCATCCAGACAAGAGCATGAGGGCTATCCACCACGTCCACCAGCAGCACTACTCAGTAATTTAGACATATCTCGAGCTGTGGTGCTCCAAATGATCTAAAATTTGATGGGTGAAAGGAAAAGATAATTTCCAATAACTTTCATGATGAACATGTTGTCAAATTTTGATTACATCAATCTTGAGTGATGCTGTTCACCAAGTCCACTAATCAATAGTTGGCCACTACATCAATTATCAATTACCAAATGAATAGTTCCAAATTTTAGCCTATAAAAGGAGGTATTTTCCATTTATTTAGGCATTTTTCTTTTCATATCAAGATCATGTTCTTACTCTCTCTCTTTATATTTTTGTAATGCTTAAGTTTTGCTTTCATTAATCTCTTGTTCATGCTTTTCATTTCCTTTACTATACTTAGTTAAATTATATCATGTTTATGTTCTTATATTGTTTCTTTAAGTTTTTCTTCTTCATAATGTCTAGCTAAGTTAATTATGTCAAGGTGAAAAGGTTTCACTAATGGTGTTAGAAAAAGTATAATATAAACTCAATATAGACTTTAATGCTTATACCCTATACAATTTGCTATTAACATATCTTATCATTTTTATCTTATTAATTATTAATACCTTACTTGTTAAATGGTTAACCTATATTTGTGTTGTATAACACATGGTACATCAAATATTTGATCCTTTATAGTCTTCGGCCGATATCGTTATTATGAGAGGAACTTGATTTGTTGTCAATATAAGTTAGCATCATGAATACTTGATAAAATTTACAAGTATGGTGTTATGTAAATAAGATGATTAATATGATCATGTTGATAATTAATAAAGAGTTTATACCTTACTTATCTTTAATACTATTAGTGTACCCTCTAATCTTGACATTTGTTTTTATTATTGTATAATCTTCACATTAATCTTGCATCTCAAAGTTCTTTTTAACTCATCTTCACCACCACCATCATTGTTGTTGTTGTTATTGTTGTTGTTCTTTTTCTTATTATTGTTATTATTTATAATTTATATAGTTAACTTTCCTGTGGTTCGACCCGGGTCTTGCCGGGTTATTTATTACTTTGACACTCCTGCACTTGGGATAAGACATCAACTTTTTGATCGTGTCAAGTTTTTGGCATCGTTGCCGGGGAGGTAAATTCTTGTATAAATTATAATATTTATTTTATTTTCACTTTTTATTTTTTTTATCTAACTTTTGTTTCTTTTATTTTCTTTCTCCTTTTATTTTCTTTCTATACGTGTATGAGAGTTTAGTCACGTACATTAAGTGGTACAATTTGTAGAGTATCCTCATCATTTTAAAAAAAAAATGGCCGAAGACAAATCACCACTTTCACTCAAAAACCAGGAGAAACATTTTACCAATGTTGGGATAGGTATCGAGACTTACTTAATACTTGCCCTCATCATGGTTTTGAAACATGGAAATTGGTTTCATATTTTTATGAAAGGTTAACACCTAAAGATAGACAAATGATGGAATTGATTTGCAATGGAACTTTTGAAAATAAAAACCTTAACAAAGTAATGGAGTACCTAGACTTGCTAGCTGAAAATGCTTAAAATTAGGACATTACAAGTATTTATGAGACTCTAGGTAAGACTTAACCTCATACATCTAGTGGAGGTATGTACAACCTTAGAGAAGATCATGAGCTCCAAGCTAAATTTGCATCTTTAGCTAGAAAAGTTGAGGCACTAGAATTAAAAAAGATTGGTCAATTAAAATCTGTTCAAGACATTGTATGTTAAATTTGTGAAACCAATGAACATTCAACCAATGACTGTCCAACTTTGCCTTCTTTTAAGGAATGTCTCCATGAACAAGCTCATGTTTTAAATAGTTTTCAAAGACTCAATCATAACCCATACTCGCAAATATACAACCCTGGTTGGAGAAATCATCCAAATTTCAGTTGGAAGAGTGGTAACAACAATGCACAAACTTCACAGCCACCGTTTCAAGCAAACTATAATTTTCAAAATTCTCATTGATATACACCTCCTTATGCTCCACCTCCTAAAAGAAATCTTGAGGAAACATTACATGCATTCATTAAAAAGCAGGAGACAATCAACACTTAAAATGCTCAAACCATGGCAGATCTAAAAGATGCTCTTGCGAAATTCACATCTACTCTCAGTTTTCAAGAGAAAGGTAAGTTTTCATCTCAATCATAGTAAAATCCCAAGAGGCAATACAATGCAAATGCAATTTATTCTGTAAACCATCACACGGATCAAGTCAAATTGGTCATCACTCTTCGCAGTGGTAAGGTTATTGAAAAACCTACTCTTGAACCTTGTGAGAAAGATGATGAGTTAATCTCCGAGGCTAAGGAAGTTGTTGAAGCTGAACATTGCAAAGAAAAGATTGATTCCCCACCAGCACTTCCATTTCCTCATGCCATGACCAAACAAAGAAAAGTCAATCATAACTCTGAATTCTTTGAAACTTTCAAATAGGTAAGGGTCAATATATCTTTATTGGACGCTATTAAACAGGTACCTTTTTATGCTAAATTTTTGAAAGATCTGTGCACTGTGAAGAGAAAACTAAATATGAAAAAGAAAGTCTTTTTAGCCGAACAAGTAAGCGTCATTCTCCAAAACAATAATGCTTTGAAATATAAAGACCCTGGTTGTCCTATAATTTCTTGCTTTATTAGAGAACATAAAATTGAAAGAGCTTTACTTGATCTCGGAGCTACCGTGAATTTACTTCCATATTCAGTCTTTCAAAGTCTCAATCTAGGTGAGTTAAAACCAACTTCTATAACTCTATTACTTGCTGATAGATCTGTAAAAGTGTCTAAAGAAATAGTTGAAGATGTGTTAGTACAAGTTGATAAATTCATTTATCCTATGGATTTTATTATCCTAGATACACAAACTGTTAAAGCATGTAATTTAATTCCTATTATTTTAGAACATCCATTTCTCGCAACTTCTAATGCATTGATTAATTATAGGAATGCACTGATGAAGTTATCATTTGAAAATATGACGTTGGAGATGAATATTTTCAACATTTGCAAGCAATCTGGAGATAATAATGATTTATATGAAGTGGACTTTATTGAAAAATTAGTTCATGATCAATTTGAAACTATTGCCAGTGAAATTGAATTAATGAGTTTGAGAATTTGCAAATGATTTATTTTCAGGAAGAATCAAAGGCAAGTAATTGGAGACCACAAATTGAAGAGTTGCCACTACGATCAATTGAGTCTATACCTTCATATGTTCAACCACCAAAACCTAATTTGAAGTCATTACCATTCAATCTCAAATACTTATTTTTGGAAGAAACTAAAACTTTTTCGATAATAATTTCTTCCAAACTTAATGCACATAAAGAAAGTAAGTTATTACAAACTCTAAAAATTCATAAAAATACATTAGGATGGACCATAGTTGACATAAAAGGAATTAGTCCTTTGATTTGCACACACAAGATTTATTTAGAGGAAAATGTTAAACCCTCTAGAGAAATGCAACGAAGGCTTAATCCTAATATAAAAGAAGTAGTGAGGAATGAAGTCATTAAGCTTCTAGATAATGGAATCATTTAACCTATTTCTGATAGCAAATGGGTAAGTCCTACCCAAGAAGTCTAGAGTCACTGTGATAACAAATGAGAAAAATAAGTTAATTCCAACTAGGACTGTTACTAGTTAGCGTATAAAGCATTGACTATATGAAACTTAATTCAATGACTAGAAAAGTTCATTTCCCCTTACCTTTCATAGATCAAATCTTAAAAAAAGTTGCAGGTCATGAATTTTATTGTATCCTAAATAACTATTCAGGTTATAATCAAATTAAAATTGCATTGGAAGATCAAAAAAAGACTACTTTCACATGTCCATTTGATACTTTTACATATCGAATTATGCCTTTTGGATTATATAATGCACCAGCCACGTTTCAAATATGCATGCTTATTATATTTAGTGATATGATTGAATATTTTCTTGAAATTTTTATGGATGATTTTTCTGTTTTTGAGGATTCATTTGATGATTGTTTGACTAACTTAGAAAAGATTTTGAGCAGGTGTGAAGAGAAGAATCTTATGCTGAATTAGAAAAAAAGTCATTTTATGGTAACAAACAGCATTTTACTTGGTCACATTGTTTCATCGAAAGGAATTTGAGGTTGATAAATCTAAAATCAAATTAATTGCCAACTTGCCAACACCAAAATTTGTTAAAGATGTTACATCATTCTTAGGACATACTGGTTTTTATAGAAGGTTCATCAAAGATTTTAGTGTTATATCTAAGCCATTGTATAACCTTTTAACAAAGGAAAATGTTTTTGAATGGACTGAATAATGTGAAAAAGCCTTTGTTAAGCTTAAAAACTTGCTTACTTCTGCTACTGTAATTCAACCTCCTGATTGGTCATTACCTTTTGAAATAATATGTGACGCTATTGATTATACTGTAAGTGTTGTTTTGGGACAAAGAAAATATAAGAAATCTTATGTGATTTACTATGCAAGTAAAATTTTAAATAGTACTTAAATGAATTACACCACCACTGAAAAAGAATTATTTGCAATAGTATTTGCATGTGAAAAATTTAGGTTTTATCTTGTCAGCTCACTTGTTGTTGTTTTTAGTGATCATGCAGCTTTGAAATATCTTCTTTCAAAAAAGGATTCTAAGGCTGAACTGGTATGATGAATTTTGTTACTTTAAGAATTTGATATTATAATGAAAGATAAGAAAGGCACCGAAAATATTGTCGCGGATCATTTGTCAAGATTGACAACAGATTCGAGATTTGACATCACACCAATCGATGACTACTTTCCTAATAAATCCTTATTTTCTGTCTCTACAATACCTTGGTTTGCTAGTATTGTTATTTTTTTTATTTTAGGACATTTGCCAACTTATTGGAGTACCCAAGATAAAAGAAAGTTCTTGAACGAAGTGAAGAACTTTTATTGGGATAACCCTTATTTATTCAAATATTGTCCTGATCAAATATTTCAAAGATGTATTCTCGACAATAAGGTAAGTAATGTCATTAAATTTTGTCATTCTGAGGCATGTGGGGGTCATTTCTCATCAAGAAGAATAACTGCAAAAATCTTACAAAGTGGATTTTACTAGCCCACCATATTTAAGGACTCATATGCATTCTGCAAGACTTGTGAAAATTGTCAAAAGTTGGGATTTATTTCAAAATGTCACATGATGCCTTTAAATCATACTCTTGTCATCGAGATCTTTGATTGTTGGGGTAGTCATCTAATGAGGATGTCTTGTTGTAAGAATTAAATGTGGCCAAGATAACAAAAGTACTAGTTGTGTAACTTGTTGTTTGACACTCTTGTATGAACTTGTGATGATACGAGATTAGAACAAGAATGAGAATTTATTAATATGTTGATATGATGTAAAGTAAACCTAGGAGTATGGAAAAATAATATTATGGGCACGTGTATTGGAAAAACAAATCCAGTGACTTTGGCCTTGAAAATGCTAGATCATTACAAAAAGTTTTGTTTTATAATTCTCAACTCTATTTATTCCCTAGAAAGCTAAGATCAAGATAGAGTAGTCCATTTATTGAGAAATATGTGTATCTTTATGAGGCCTTTGATATTGAGAATCCAAAGAATGACAATGTTTTTAAGGTAAATGGACATCGTTTGAAAGCTTACTTTGATAATTTTTCTAATGAAAATAAATCCACTGGTTTGAATGATCCTGTAGATGAAGGTTGATTATTTTGTTTTTCTCACATTATTTTTGTATTTTTTTTGTGACTATTGGTTTGCCAGTCTCTCTCACCTCGGTTAAATGGCGGATAACGGTACTTCATGACTCTTAAGTCGGTTCTTTCAGTTTCCCATGATAACTGATATATGTGTATATATTTGTTCAATTCCTTGTTCCTTCTCTTCTCTTTGCATCTCTTTTCCACTTCTCATCTTAAAAAATGGACACCACTCTTAAAAAATTGAAAAAGTATTTTCCCGCTTTGCCTCAAAATATGATTACAAAAATTTACCAAGCTAGGTGTGCAAGATTGAGGTTGTTAATGAACCATGGAATTCCGGAGAGATTCGCTGGTTAATTGAAGCAAAGGTCTGATTATTAAGTGAGTCTTCCAATTCTTTCATTTCACACATATATGGAACAGGTAAAAGCACTTTTGTAAAGAAACGTTGTGCAAAATGACTGAAAGTCTACCATCGATGTGCTAGATGGACTTGTAATATATAATATTGTTCTTTAGGAATGATATTTGTAAATCGTGAAGATAAAATACTATTCATTAAGGATGGCCTGAGTAAGGATTTTTAGATAATCTTTTATTGACTCTTGAGACGCATCCTGGTGGAGATATGCATCGTATAATTCATGATTTATGGTCAATATTCCATAAAGAACATGTTCAACATAGTCTTGGGAATCTAACAAAAAAAGACCTTGTTTTGCTAGTTTTTAAGAAAATTGGATGGGAAGCCTATCCCCGACCCATAGAGGGCGTTTAAGCCGTTCTTGGACGTAAAACCAAGGGAAGATGTGAG
>NW_011499883.1:80649-86994 GCF_000495115.2 Populus euphratica
TAGTAGTAGTAGTAGTAGTAGTAGTAGTAGTAGTAGTAGTAGTAGTAGTAGTAGTAGTAGTAGTAGTAGTAGTAGTAGTAGTAGTAGTAGTAGTAGTAGTAGTAGTAGTAGTAGTAGTAGTAGTAGTAGTAGTAGTAGTAGTAGTAGTACTAATAATAATAATAATAATAATAATAATAATAATAATAATAAAGAAAAAGAAGGAGAAGAAGAAGAAGAAGATGAGAACTTTGAGATGGAATATTAATGTAACGATTAAACAATGATAATAACAAATGTCAAGGTTAGAGGTTCCACTAATGGTATATCAAACAAGTATAGTATAAACTCTTATTATTGAATTGGAAACCACACACAAAGGAGGTTCCAATCAGATTATATATTGTTAACATGATTACATTAGTCATCTTATTCAATTAATGCTAATACTTGTAAATCTCGTCAAGCATTCATGATTATAACTTATGTTAACAATAAATCAAGTTCCTTTCATAGCTCAGGTGTCGGTTATACCATACATTATGGGCTATGAAAGTGCCAAGCATTTGTTGTACCAAGTGTTATACAACATAAATCAAGATTAGTCATTTAACAAGCAAAGTATTAAAGAGTGAACAAGATAACAAATATAAAACATGTTAGTATCAAACATTAAAGTCCATATTAAGTTTACATTATACTTATTCTTACACCATTAGTGTAACCTTTTCACCTTGACATAATTAACTTAGCTAGACATAATGAAAGAAAGCAAAATAGATAAACAAAATAAGAACATAAAAGTTAACTAAGTAAAGGAAAGGAAATGAAAGGCATAAACTTAATATTAATGAAAACAAAGCATAAAAAATACAAAGAGAGAAAGGAAGAGCATGATCTTGATCTGGAAACCAAGATGCCTAAATGCATGGCAAATGCCTCCTTTTATAGGCCAAAATTAGGAACTATTGATTTGATGACTAATTGATAAGTGGGTGGCCAACTTTTGACTTGGTGACAATCCTTATCTTCTTTTGTCTGCCCAAAACGTCATTGATAACGTCAAAACTGGAGCCAGTTGCAAACATGAAAGTTGTAGGCAATTGTCTCAGCTTTCTTGTGTAAAACATTCAGCTCATTTGGACTTCTAGAACTCCAGATATGGCCAAAATACCGAACAGTGCTCGGGCTGGAAGACAGATTCGGGCTTCTTTGTTGTTGCTACAATTTGGACTTCAAAATGGCCTTTTTAGATCTTGGGCTCTATATAAAAGTTGTAGGCCTATGTCTTACCTTTCCATCCATATAAAGTAAACCTAAATCTGAGATCTATAGCTCCAAATATGACCCAATTACCGAACAGTGTTCCGGTTTGGATTGCACCGACATCTCTTTTCTAAGTTTGACCATCTCTTTATCCTTGCAATTTAAGTTCTTAAAGTCATCAATCAATCCTTTCATTTATGTGATAGGCCTACATTTAAAATAAACATTTACCATAAATTAAAGGTATCTTATATTATTAGATATATTATTATAAAACATGCTTTAGTTAAGAAGTTATTAATACTTCAAGTGCAAAATGATGATATAAAACCATGATAAAAATACACTTTTAAGTACTAATCACACCCCCCAACTAGCTTATTACTAGTCCCTAGTAATCAAAGCGTTAAAATAGAAAAACAATTTGCAAATTCCACAAAGCAAGGTATTCATCATTTAACTTCCATTAATCTATCCAGATAAACAAACTCTCATTAAATTTATATATATGCTCAATACCTCTTAACAAGATATTAATAAACCTTTCTTTTGTGCTCAATGTATCAACATATAATTATGGGGCTTTTTTTGGAAGAAAACAAAATTTTTGTTCTAATGTTTAAGGTTAACTTCCTTGGGTTG
The DNA here is from genome assembly GCF_000495115.2 of Populus euphratica. Taxonomy (NCBI): domain Eukaryota; kingdom Viridiplantae; phylum Streptophyta; class Magnoliopsida; order Malpighiales; family Salicaceae; genus Populus; species Populus euphratica. Next base: position 82,537 of record NW_011499883.1, read on the forward strand.
GGATTATTATTTTTGTCTTTTTTTTTTCTTTTTTTTTTCTTTTTTTTTAAAATATATATACATATAATTTACAAACACCATGCATCTTTAACCCATGTAACGAGCTTTTGGCTAAGGACTCCCAGACTAGTTGGTCTTAGGGCATTAGGTGTTAAGACACCCCTACGAGCTTAGTAACTCGGGTCGCAGATACTGATATGTAGATAGTGCAATGTTTGATTTCCTTAAGCTTTTCTCCTCAACCCATGTAACAAACGTTGGGCCAATACCTCCCAAGTGAGTTGACTTTAGGGTATTAGGTGTTAAAACACCCCTTCAGGCTTAATTGCTTAGGTTAGGGAGGCTACGAAATCAAACTTATCTACATTTTTATTATTATCATTTTTTTTATTTTTTTATTTTTTTTTAATTATATACAATCCCTTTCTCTTAGTTGTTACCTTTAACAAAAGAACATAAATAATGTAATAATCCAATATGCAACCCACAATCATATGTTAAAGTGTGTGTGTGTAAATTAAGGTTTAAGAATACATGTTAAATAAGTATATGAGCAGAATTAAGTGATAACAATGCGAGAGTTTGTAAACCTGAATATTTCAAGAAGTATTATAATAGACCTTGTTAAGAATGGTTACTAAGACGCGTCTCAAGAGTCACTTTAACAAAAGAGCTCCTTTACTCTGCCATCCTAGTAACAACAATTATGCACATGCTTTATGAAATGAAAAATAATTTTTTTTTTATCAACTACTACCCTCTCCTCCCAACCAAAACGAGACATTGTCCTCAATGTTTAAAGGTAGAAAGATAGAGTATAGAAGATATCACCTGAAATAACAAACACTAACAAACCTGAAACACACTTAAACAAAAATAAGAAATAACAAAACATAATAATAAAACAAAACAACACAAAAATTACAAATGAAGACTCAAATCTATTCTAAGCTTTTTACGGCTTTCCTTAGATGACCAATTTATGCGATTCATGAAGGGATCAATTACAGGAATGAAAGATTGTAGTTGGTCAATCAATTGTTCAATAGTAGCAGAAGAGATTATGATTTGTCTTGCAGAAGATGTTAGAAATTCCTGTTCCACAGCATGATCAAGAAAAGACAACAACTTATCATAATAACCATTAACATTTAACAAACCTATGGGTTTATGGTGAATGTGCAGTTGAGCCCAAGAGGAAATATGAAAGATCTCTTCCAATGTGCCTAGACCACCTGGTAAAGCAATGAAGGCATCAACATGGTTAAACATTGCATTCATTCGAGCTGACATTGTGGAGACCTGAAGTTCCTCTCCAATTGTTTTTCCAATGATGTCCCCTTGTGCCAAAGATTCAGGGACGACCCCCAAAACTTGACTACCTCCTAAAAATGCAGCTATTGACACACCTCTCATTAACCCAAGACTGCCTCCCCCATACACTAAATGAATCTTTCTCTCAGCTAGCTCCTGACCAAGATGATTTGCTGATTCTAAAAACTCCTTTTCTTTCCCAGGACTAGATCCACCGAAAACACAAATATTTCTTATTTGATGACCTGAGGAACTTGCCATTTCTACACACTTCTGTATTTGTTGAATGTATGGGTTGAGTAGAAATGAAAAGAAGGAAAAGAGGGTTTTATAGATGAGAAATTAGAAAGGCAATCATAACATCTATATGTAGGCCAGCTGGAGTCTCACACACACACTCTCTCTCTTTTTATTTATTTATTTATTTACTTTTGAAAAAAGCATGTGTATATACAGGTAGTTGTGATTGTGGCTCACATCTTCCCTTGGTTTTACGTCCAAGAACGACTTAAATGCCCTCTATGGGTCAGGGATAGGCTTCCCATCCAGTTTTCTTAAAAACTGGCAAACAGGGTCTTTTTTAGTCAGATTCCCAAGACTAAGTCGATCATGTTCTTTATGAAATAGTGGCCATAAATCATGAATTGCACGATGCACATCTCCACTAAGATGCGTCTCAAGAGTCAATAGAAGATTATCTAAAGACTCCTTACTCAGGCCATCCTTAATGAATTGTATTTTATCTTCACGGTTTATAGATACCATTCCTAAAGAACGACATTGTGTATTACAAGTCCATCTAGCACATCGATGACAGACTCCTAGTCATTTTGCACGACGCTTCTTTGCAAAAGTGCTATTACCTGTTCCAGGCATGTGTGAAATAAAGAAATTAGAGGACTCACCTGATAATCGGACCTTTGCTTCAATCAACCAGCAAATATCTTCAGGAATTCCATGATTCATTAACAATCTCAATCTTGCACATCTAGCACGGTAAATTTTTGTAATCGCATTCTGAGGCAGAGCGGGAAAATACTTTTTCAATTTTTCAAGATTAGTGTCCATTTTCATATGAGAATTGGAAGAGAGATTCAAAGAATTGCACAGATATATACATAGATATCAGTAATTGTGGGAAACTGAAAGAACCGACTTAAGTCACGGAGTACCGTTATACGCCATTTGACCGGGGTGAGAGAAACTAGCAAAAATCACTCAAAAAGAAACACAAAAACAATGTGAGAAAAAAAATAATCAACCTTTATCTACAAAATCATTCAAACCAATTGATTCGTTTTCATTAAGAAAATTATCAAAGTGAGCTGTCAAACGATGTCCATTTTCCTTAAAATCATTGTCATTCATTGAATTCTCAATATCATAGGCTCCATAAGGATTGCTCCATCTTGGTCTTAGCTCTCTAGGGACTGCATAGAGTTGAGAATCATAAAACAAAACTTTTTGACCAGTATCAATCTTTTGACAATTTTCACAAGTTTTGCAGAATGCATGCGTGTCCTTGAACATGGTAGGCCAATAAAATTCATTTTGAAAGATTTTTGCAATTGTCTTTTTTGACGAGAAATAACTTCCACATGCTTCAGAATGACAAAGTTTAATGACACTACTTACCTTATTGTCGGGAATGAATCTTTGAAATATTTGATCAGGACAATATTTGAATAAGTTAGGGTCCTCACAATAAAAATTCTTCACTTCGTTCAAAAACTTTTCTTTGTCTTGGGTACTCCAATCAACTGGCAAATCTCCTAAAGCAAGAAAATTGATATTTTTATTATACCAAGGCATTGGACTAAGAGAAAGTAAGGATTCGTTAGGAAAGTAATCATCCATTGGTATGATGACAGGTATCGAATTTGTTGTCACTTTTGACAAAAGATCTGCATCAACATTTTCAGTGCTTTTTTCATCCGTTATGTTTTCCTCAGAATAAATCATTTGCAAATCTTCAGATTCATCCAATTCATTTTTACTTAAAGTAGATTCAAGTTGATCATAAACTAATTCATCAATATGATCTACTTCTTGTAAATCATTATCATCTCCAGGTTGCGTGCAAATGTTGAAAATATTCATCTCCAATGTCATGTTTCCAAATGATAGCTTCATCAGTCCATTCCTACAAGTAATCAATGCGTTAGAGGTTGCAAGAAACGGACGTCCTAAAATAACAGGAAATGAATTACATGCTTCAACAGGTTTTGTGTCTAAGACAATAAAATCCACAGGATAAATGAATTTATCAACTTGTACTAACACATCTTCAATTATTCCTCTAGGCACTTTTACAGATCTATCGGCAAGTAAAAGAGATATAGAAGTTGGTTTTAACTCACCTAGATTGAGACTCTGAAAAACTGAATATGGAAGTAAATTCACACTAGCACCAAGATCAAGTAAGGCTCTTTCAATTTTATGCTCTCCAATAAAGCAGGAAATTGTAGGACAACCAGGGTCTTTATATTTCAAAGCATTATTGTTCTGAAGAATGGCTTTCTTTTTCACATTCAATTTCCTCTTCACAGTGCATAGATCTTTCAAAAATTTAGCATAGGAAGGAACCTGTTTAAATGCTTTTTTTTTCACATTCAATTTTCTTTTCACAGTGCATAGATCTTTTAAAAATTTAGCATAAGAAGGAACTTGTTTAATAACATCCAGCAAAGGTATATTCATCATTACCTATTTGAAAGTTTCAAAGATTTCAGAGTTGTGATTGACTTTCCTTTGTTTGGTCATGGCATGAGAAAATGGAAGTGCTGGCAGGGAATCAGTCGTTTCTTTGTAATTTTTAGATTCAACCCCTTCCTTACCCTCAAAGATTGACTCATCATCTTTCTCACAAGGTTCAAGAGTGGGTTTTTCAATAACCTTACCACTGTGAAGAGTAGTGACTGATTTGACTTGATCCATGTATTGGCTTCTGAAACTACTTGCATCTGCATTGTATTGCCCCCTGGGATTTTGTTTAATACTTAAAAGTGCATTTTTATCAAGGTTTTATATCATTATTTTGCACTTGAAGTATCAATAACTCCTTAACTAAAACATGTTTTATAATAATATATCTAATAATATAAGATACCTTTAATTTATGGTAAATATTCATTTTAAATACAG
>NW_011499883.1:88996-93814 GCF_000495115.2 Populus euphratica
TAGTAGTAGTAGTAGTAGTAGTAGTAGTAGTAGTAGTAGTAGTAGTAGTAGTAGTAGTAGTAGTAGTAGTAGTAGTAGTAGTAGTAGTAGTAGTAGTAGTAGTAGTAGTAGTAGTAGTAGTAGTAGTAGTAGTAGTAGTAGTAGTAGTAGTAGTAGTAGTAGTAGTAGTAGTAGTACTAATAAAGAAAGAGAAGAAGAAGATGATGATGAGAACTTGGAGATGGAAAATTAATGTAAGGATTAAACAATAATAATAACAAATGTCAAGGTTAGAGGTTCCACTAATGGTATGTCAAACAAGTATAGTATAAACTCTTATTAGTCAATTGGAAACCACACACAAAGGAGGTTCCAATCAGATTATATATTGTTAACATGATTACATTAGTCATCTTATTCGATTAATGCTAATACTTGTAAATCTCGTTAGGCATTTATGATTATAACTTGTATTAACAACAAATCAAGTTTCTTTCATAGCTCAGGTGTCGGTTATACCATACATTATAGGCTATGAGAGTGCTAAGTATTTATTGTACCAAGTGTTATACAATATAAATCTAGATTAGTCATTTAACAAGCAAAGTATTAAAGAGTGAATAAGATAACAAATAAAAAACATGTTAGTATCAAACATTAAAGTCTATATTAAGTTTACACTATACTTATTCTTATACCATTAGTGTAACCTTTTCACCTTGATATAATAAACTTAATTAAATATAATGAAAGAAATAAAAATAAATAAACAAAATAAGAACATAAATCAGATAAATGTTAACTAAGTAAATGAAAGGAAATGAAAGGCATAAACTTGATATTAATGAAAGCAAATCATAAATATTACAAAAAAATACAAAGAAAGAAAGCAAGAGCGTGATCTTGATTTGGAAACCAAGATGCCTAAATGCATGGCAAATACCTTCTTTTATAGGCCAAAATTAGAAATTTTTGATTTGATGACTAATTAATGAGTGGGTGGTCAACTCTTGACTTGGTGACAATCCTTATCTTCTCTTGTCTGCCTAAAACATCATTGATAACATCAAAATTATAACTACTTGAAAACATGAAAGTTGTACAAAATTATCTCAGCTTTCTAGGTAAAACATTGAGGTCATTTGAACTTCTAGAACTCCAAATATGGGCCAAATACTGAATAGTGCTCGGGCTGGAGGATAGATTCGGACTTCTTTGTTGTTGCTACAATTTGGACTTGAAAAGTGAAAAAATAAAATAAAATAAATACTATAATTTGTACAAGAACTTACCTCTACGACAATGACACCAAAAACTTGACATAACTAAAACATTGATGTTTTCTCTCAAGTGCAGGAGTGTCGAAGTAATAAATAACCTGGAAAAAACCGGGGTTGACCACAGGGAGGTTATTTGTACATGAACTATAGGGAGGTTAATTGTATAAATTATATATAAAAATAATATAACAACAATAACAATAATAACAATAACAACAACAACAACAATAACAACAGTAACAACAACAACAACAACAACAACAACAACAACAACAACAACAACAACAACGACAATAATAATAATAAAAGGATAGATTCGGACTTCTTTGTTGTTGCTACAAATTGGACTTGAAAAGTGAAAAAATAAAATAAAATAAATACTATAATTTGTACAAGAACTTACCTCTACGACAATGACACCAAAAACTTGACATAACTAAAACATTTAGATATGACCCAATTACAAAACAATATTCATGTTTGGATTGCACCAGCATCTTTTTTCTAAGTTTGGCCATCTCCTTGTGCTTTCAATTTCAGTTCTTAAACTCATCAACCAATCCTTTTATTTATATGATAAGCCTGCATTTAAAATGAGCATTTACCATAAATTAAAGGTATCTTATATTATTAGATATGTTATTATAAAACATGCTTTAGTTAAGGAGTTATTAATACTTCAAGTGCAAAATAATGATATAAAACCTTGATAAAAATACACTTTTAATTACTAATCAACCTTCAAAACATAAAACAAAAAATATCAAAGCATTATATATATATAACATAGGTAAAACATTAGTTAAATGTGGGTGAAATTGTCGAATAATATGGTTACATCAAATACCCCCACACTTAGCTCTTGCTTGTCCTCGAGAAAGTATATATAAAATCAAATTGAAAATAATTATGATGAATCTCTTAATCTCCCATCAATGTCCAAGAATATATGCATTATAAATAAGAATACAATAAAAAAGGATAAAGAGTATAAATTTTCATGAATTTATTTACATGCAAACTTTGAAACTCAATTAATTGTTGGGATTTAAATGAAATCTATGTCATGGTAAAGTGATAGTTCCTCTTATTGATATATGTTATAACACTTACGTGTTTAGGGTTTATGTGTTTGAATCTCTCAAATTTAATTAATGAATATATTCTACCATAAGCTTACTCTTCAATCTCATCTCCATTACTAATATATTACAAGCAATGTATGAATCAAAAGGTTTTATTTTTCAGTTGTAATGGGGCTAAGGTTAAGGTGAGGAAAAAGAAAATAAAAGGAAAGGTTCTAACCAAAAAAAGTAGAGCATTCTAAAAAAAAAAAAATATTTCAAACATGATAGTCCATCAAAGCATATAAATTTTTCATCTTTAATCACCAATGCTTAATTTCTTTGAATTTCAAGTTCTTTCAACATAAAACCTTAAGAACATAAAGGAATACTTTTTTTTATTTATTCTTTTCTTTTTTTTCTTTTCTTTTCACCTTTGGCAACTTTGCTCATCTTTTCATCAAGTATCACTTCTTCTTTCTTTTCACATAATTTCCAACCATAATTCCATGAGATATCACAAGTATATGCCTTACTAATCCATAGCCAAGGGAAAAGAAAAACATATAAAAAGTTTGGGCTTATATATTAATAAAGTAAAGAAAAGATAAATAAACACAAAACGGGCTCACTAAGAATAATATGCTTTAGGTTAGCTTTTTGGCTCGAGTGGTTAAAGTTTCAAAAAAAATTCAAGACATCTTTTTTATAAAAAATTAAGACAAAAATATAATAGATCAATTCAGGTCAACTCGTATTAATATGCTAAATTCACGACCTGGGTAATAAGAATTAGACAATCTCATAGAAAGCAAATTGAAACAAATTATGAAACATAATTATCAATTAAACCAATATTGAATAATGAAATTGAAAAAAACAAGTAAGTCAACTTGAGTTAAACCGTCAAGCCCGCAACTCGGGTAATGAAACTAAGATAACCTCATAAAAAACAAATCAAAAACTTATAAAATTTAATTCTAAATCAATCAAATGTTGAATGATAAAATTAAAAAAAATAAGTAAAAAACATGATAAAAAAATGAATTAACATGTCAAATCCATGACCTAAATTATGAAATCAGGAAAAAAAAACTTAATACTAAATAATAAAATTAAAAAACCTAAACCTTAAAAAAAAAAATGTTAAAGTAAACTATGTTTTCTGACAAGAGTATCGCTAAATTCTCCTCCTTGGAAAATAGCAAAACATCAATTTAAAATAACAATGTAAGGTGAGGAGGGAGCCATGAATCTCACACCTCATTTAATTTCGGTTAGATAATCATTTATTTAATCAATTTTATTTTTATATTTTTTAAATAAGAAACTTAAGTAGAAATAATTAGCAATTAAATACAATTATCTCAAAAACCATCAAATGTAAGGATAATTACTATTTTGTTTCCTTGTTAACAAATTTATTATTTTCAATTCAAATAACAACATTTTTCAACTCAAATAATATATATCTATTTTTAAACTAGCTCAATAAATTTAATTTAAATATTCTTTAAAATAATAAATTATTTTTCAACAACTTGGACAATGCAAGCGACAAAAAATATTGATTTTGTAGCAAGTGGCCCCCACACATGTGACTTGGATAGAGAGAGCATATTATCAAAGCACACAAGTAGGCTCCGCCGTTGTCCTTAGTAGCTGATCACGCCTTGTAAGACCTAGACCTGCACCCTCAGAGAGATTAAGCGGAAGCTTTGATCCTTCCGGCGCAAGAAAGAAAGCCAATCCATCTCCGTATGCACTTTGACCTTGCGAATCCATGGAAAAGGAGAAATGGGTAGTGAAGTCTGTAAGATTCCCCGAGGCCTCGTCCCAAAGCTGCATCGGTTTGTAATACGTGGCTCGACCGGAACTTGAAGTCATATTAGCATTTCTTAGATTTTTGACATGATTATGAGAACCGTACAATATATTTTAGGAAGTGGAAGGGCTAAGATTTAGCAATTGAGCGGGGTGGCTAATTTATAAATCTTTAAACAGAGTGAACTTAAACTGTTCAATTGGACATGAATTTGTACTCTGTTTCAAAGAAAATCAATTTCAGAAAAGACGTAAAAATTGATCAGTACAAAAAAAGGGAAAAACTAAATGTTTTAAATGGATAAGAATCTCAAATTAATTACACTGGTCATCAATTTAACCTTCGTGTAGAAGCATGACAGGTGCAGAAGCAGCCGAAGAAGATGCGGTGAACTGGGAAGAATTAGTGTTGTAACTATAACTTGAAGATTTGTTCATCCCTCCTTCAGAATCTGTAAGGCCATAGGACATTATTGAAAGTGAAGATGCAGATATTGGCGGGGCGAAATATGATGGCACGGGCATCTTTGATGGGAGAATAGGCAATGGAGCATCAAAATTAAGTACGTGAAGTGCTTGCCGAATTGAGGGTCTAAGATGTTCATCCGGATGAGCACACGAAAGGCCGACAATCATCAAGCGTTCCATCTGCGTCTTGTTAAAATCTCCGC
>NW_011499883.1:94375-118168 GCF_000495115.2 Populus euphratica
CTAATGATCTTTACCTCTGCTGCATATTCTTTAATCCCTTGTTTAGAACCTCTTGATACTCTCTTCACTGCAACGAATGAATCAATCTCCTTCAAAAAACCTTTATAGACACCACCGAACCCACCCTCACCTAGCTTCTCTTCATCCTTGAAGTTATTTGTAGCTCGAGCCAATTCTTGGTAAGAGAACTTCTTTGGTCCTGTTCCCCTTTCAAATTCATCATCCATGTACTGTTCAAGGACATGACCATCTCCTTCATCTTCTTTGTGCCCACGCATAAACTTAATAACAATCCCAACCAAAGCGGCCCCAACAACTATAGCACCACCTCCAACACCCAATCCAACTGCCAGTCCTGTCCTGTTCTTTTTCCGATTCCTAAGAGAACCACCATTTGGCGGAGAAGCTGCAGCTGGATCTAGTGGATTGGTAGCTGGATCTATTGGATGGGTAACATTATCATCAATTTCTAAGCTTGAACTAAAATCCCACGAGTAAAGGGTATGCAGGGCAGATGCACTTCCTGTTGAAGCCGAAAAGCCAAAACTAACTCTTTCTGGTAGGTAATCCCTCAAACTAACTATTTGACTAAGGAATTGCAGTTCTACAGTGTTATTTCTATAACCAGTGAAGGCGACACTCAGATTATGTGTACTTGAATTATAACTAATCCAAGCTTCAGTTATTCTCCCTCCACTAATATCACAAAGCCAAGTAATATTATTTACAGATTGCATAGAGTTGATGTCAATACCTACATGCTCGCCTGGTGGATCAAAATAATTTGAGTAGATATCGAACTCCACAGCAACAAAATGATTAGCCGTTGTGTTTAGTAGCTGATCACGCCTTGTAAGACCTAGACCTGCACCCTCAGAGAGATTAAGCGGAAGCTTTGATCCTTCCGGCGCAAGAAAGAAAGCCAATCCATCTCCGTATGCACGCTGACCTCGCGAATCGATGGAAAAAGAGAAATGGGTAGTGAAGTCTGTAAGATTCCCCGAGGCCTTGTCCCAAAGCTGCATCGGTTTGTAATACGTGGCTCGACCGGAACTTGAAGTCATATTAGCATTTCTTAGATTTTTGGTGAGCTGAATGGCTCCATCTGCAGGATATGCTTCCTCGTATGAGATGTTTTGATCGGCGCCAACAATGAAGCTGGTGAAGTTGAAAGATAATCCACTCGCAGAAGGGATTATTAGTGTGAATAGAGTTGAGAAAACGAAAGGAAGAAATGGAACAAGAAGCTTTTCCATGAAGGAAATTGAAATTGTAGTGCTACAATGCTTGGGGGTTAGGAAAATTGAAGAATTTCTTCAGTTAATATGGGCAGGTATAAGCGTGTCTGTGGCGTTAATTTGCATGGTAATGAAATGTTTATTTTCAATCTAAAAATATTTTTAAAAACATTTGATATTTTTTATTAGAAATTAGTATTTTTTTTTAAGAACCAAGTCATTAATTAATAATTTCTTTTCTAGTGAACTTTTTAATATTATTATATAAATATTTATAATATTAAAATAAGATACTTTACACTTTTGAAATTCTAATTAAATTATTTTTTTTATCTTATCTCTTTTAATTTTTATATTTAATTTTAATATGATAAAACTAAATAAACAGTTGTTTAATTTAATTCAAGATATAATTATTTTTTTAACAATCATGTTGCTTTATTAACAATTATAATATTTTAAATCAATATAAACATGTTGCTACTCACAGAAAAATATATTCAAAACAAATATTTTTTTTTCATTTTTTTTTCTTATTCTTTCATAAGTTTAAAAGATTTTGTTGTATCTTGAAAATATTGTATATATGTAAGATATATAAACACTATGAAAACAATGTTTTTAACACCTGAAATAGTTTACTAATATTAACCAAAAAATAAAAACTAAAGGAAAAGGGGGTTTTATTTTACATCTCTTTACAGTACTCTATTCATTACAATAATATTTTTTTTCTTTTTTCCTTTCTAATTTGTGTTTTTCTTTTCCATTTCAATTATATCATTTAATGTTATTAGAAATTGTGTTTCATAATTTTTTTCAATTCATTTTTTATAAGGTATCCTAGATTCTTATCCGAACCACAAGTTTGACGAGTTAACTCTATTATCTTGACTTTTTTTTCTTTTTTTTCTAATTAACTTTTTTTTGTCAATTTCATCATTTAACAATAGATTTATTGATAATTAAATTTTGTAATTTGTTTCAATTTGCTTCTGATGAGATTATCTCCATCTTATGACTTGTGTCAGAGGTTTATCGAGTTAATCCTGATTTACTTGAGTTGTTTTTTATATTTTTTTAATTTTATTTTTTAATAATAGATTGATTAGAAATTAAGTTTTATAATTTATCTTGATTTTATTTTTATTGTATTATTTTAATCTCATAATCTGAGTTACAGATTTATCAGATTAACTTGGGTTGACTCTAATTATTTTTTTCTATTTTTTTTATTAATTTTATTTTTTATTTTTATCTTTTCATATTAATTCTTCGTCCCAAAGCTGCATCGGTTTGTAATGCGTGGCTCAACCGAGACTTGAATTCATTTTAGCATTTCTTAGATTTTTGGTGAGCTGAATAGCTCCATCTGCAGGATATGCTTCCTCGCATGAGATGTTCTGATCGGCGCCAACAATGAAGCTGGTGAAGTTGAAAGATAATCCACTCGCAGAAGGGATTATTAGTGTGAAGAAAGTTGAGAAAACAAAAGGAAGAGAAGGAACAGGAAGCTTTCCCATGAAGGAAGTTGAAATTGTAGAGCTGCAATGCTCGGGGGTTAGGAAAATTGCAGAATTTCTTTTGTTAAAAAGGGCATGTATAAGCCTGCCTGTGACGTTAATTTGCATGGTAATGAAATGTTTATTTCCAGCCACCGCGTGGACCTAAAGACTTGTTATTGCTGTGGCCGCAAGTGGGAACCTTTGTTCATTAGCTTTAGTTAAGAGTTGGAGGGCTTTCAAGATAGGCTGCCGTTCGAATTACTTAAACCAACCTTCTTGACAATTGACTAGTCGTCACTGCCGCCTCAGCAGTGTGATCCGAGTCATTAATTAATAATTTCTTTGTTTGGTTTGTAAATCAAAAATAAAAAATTGTTCAACGTTGAAAAAAAAATTATTTTTTAAGTGTTTATAATTATATTTTTTTTACGTAAATTAAATGAAAAAAATAACATGAACTCTTTGAATCTGCTTTTTAATTCTATTATATAAGTATTTATAATATCAAAATAAAATATTTGACACTTTTGATATTATAATTATATCAAAGTTTGTTAAAACTATATTTTTAATACAGCATGGATAATATAAAATAAACTTGGATTGTAAAAACTAATCGTAAAATCATAAGAAATTTTTTTATATAAATAGTTCAAGCACCTTTAAGTACATAGTTTAAATAAAAATTCATACATATTTAAAGTATTTTTAAATATATAGTTAAATAAAAATTCATATATAATTTAAATAATTTTTCATTAACTAACTTAAAACAAATAATATGTTAATGTGTCATGTAAATTAAAACTTACGTGATTGCCTTCATCTTTCTTATTGTTCCTTAGAATTCATCAATATACTAACATTAATATTATAAATATTGGTGTTGCTATTAGTATCAATACTAATATTATCTTATCCTAGGAATTCATCCATGTGGTATTATATTTATTTTTTATCCTTGTTGAATTTAGTTTTTTATAAGGATTTTTATTTTTGAATTATATTAAATATAAATACAAGATACTTATTTTATATTATTTTTTAATTTGTTATTTTGATTGTTTTTAGCAATATAAATAGCCCTTTCCATTGACCATAGTTTTAGATTTTTTTTACTTCATTGATGTTACATAATTATTATTTTTTAATGTTATCGAAAAATTAACTTGGCATGGAGTTTAACAAGTTTATTTATTTTTGTATTTGAAAAAAACTTTTGATTTTTTTATCTTATTTTTTTAAATAATTTTGAATTCTTAAAAAGAAAAAAGAAAAGAAAAAAGGACACGATAAATGACTTTCCTGCACATGCCACCTAGACAATCACAATCTCTTTCACTCTTTTTCTCAAATCATCATCAACACCAATCTTCTTCTTCCTTCTCCTCTCTCACATTCTAGTTCATCTCATGCGCTTTTTTTGTCAAGACTAACAACTTAATGTTATTTTCATAGCTTTTGCTCATTACTTGGTTGTCATTCCTACTAAACTCTCAGTTATCACAAAAGCTGCACTCTTTAGCACCTTCTTTTTTTTCCAGTACTCTTCCACCTTCTTTCACTGTGCTTTTTTTAAATAAAAATCACTTTGATTTAACATTCTTTTATACCACACTAAAAACTAAAGCACGCAATCTATATTTCTTAAATTCCATCGCATTGGACAGAAAGGTAAACTCATAATTTAATTATATATTTTATTACTTTTCAAATAAATTATAGAATGACTTAATTGATTTATAATAGTTGTTTCCAGAAAAAATGAAAGCAAAAGAATGAAAATGTTAATGGCTTTTGTTAATTTTATCAAATTTGATAAACTTAATCTGAATTTATTGAGTTCATCGAGCTTGATCAATTTTGACCAAGTTTATTGGTTTTTGAGTTTTCTACCTGGTTTCATATAGTATATATATATATATATATGTTAACTTATAAAATCGTATAATTTTACAAGTCAACTTATGAGTTTGACAATCCTAATTATATCTATTAAATTAATTTTTTTAACTTATTTATTATATTTATAATTGTTGGGATAACACTAATATTTAATTTAATTCAATATATAATTATTATTTTTAACACTTACATAGTTTTATTAAAAGTCATTATGTTTTAAATCTATATGAACCTGTTATTACATAGAGAAAAAATATACAAAACAAACATATTTTCTTTTTCTATCTTTTTTTCTTATTCTTTTAAAGATTTAGAATGTTTAGCTGCATTTTAAAGGTATTGTACTTGTATGAGACAAATAAATATTTTAAGGATAATGTTTTTTAACACCTAGAAACCAATTTTATATTCTTTTTCATACCTAAACAATTTACTAACATTAACAAAATTAACATTATTAACAAAAAAACAAAACCATACGAGAAAGGGGTTTTACTTTTAACATTACTCTATTCATTTAAATATTATTTTTTTTATTTTCTAATTTGTGTTTTTTTTTCAATTTCAATTCTATTCTTCAATATTATATTTATTGGAGATTATGCTTCATAATTTTTTTAATTTATTTTTTATAAGTTTATCTGATATCCATAATCCAGACTGTAGGTTTGATGGATTAACTCTATTGACTTGATTTTTTTTTTCTTATTAATTTCTTTTATCAATTTTATCATTTAACATTAGGTTGACTAGGAATTAAATTTTATGATTTATTTTGGTTTGCTATCGATGATGTTATCTTCATTTTATAACTCAAATCACAGGGCTGTCGAGTTAATCCTGGTTTACTTGAGTTTTTTTTTTGTTTTTTAATTAATTTTATTTTTCAACATTAAATTGATTGAGAACTAAGTTTCATAATTTGTTTCAATTTTATTTTTATTATGTTATCCTAGTTACATAACTCGAGTCACAAGTTTAATAGGTTAACATGGGTTAACTCGGGTTATTTTTATTAGAGCTTTTTTTATTAATTTTTTTTCAATTTCATCATTTAATATTAGGCTTATTGAAAATTGAGTTTTATAATTTATTTTAATTCACTTTCTATAGGGTTGTCTCAATTTTTATTAAAAAATTTCATCTTAAATATTAATTTTAAGTGAAATTATATTTTTACTTGTTATTTAGATTATCTTTTTAGACCTGCTAAGATGATCTAATCACGTTAAATTAATTTCTATATAATTGTAAAAATAAAATTTACTATAAAAAATACAAGAAATATCAAAATAATTTTTTTACAAAAAAGAAAAAGAAAAGATATCCTACCCATTCAGTGGATATGTCAAATGATCTCGTGACGCACTGAATTAACACGTAAAGTTATTGTTCTAGGGAAAAAACTAAACAGATACACTTGCTAGAAAGAAAGGAGACCCACGGCAGAAGTAGCAGCAACTGCAAGCTAGGAACGAACATTTTCAGAGAGAACAACAAAACACAAAACAGAGAAGCACTTGAAGACACAAAATAACACAGTATAAGTATAGCAAAAGGTTAGTAAAGTGCTGTCCTGCTCGCTACAAACAGGAAATAAAAAATGATTAATACAGAATAACTAATATCGATCCATGTGAGGAGGAGGTTGTCAGTTCTCTCTAAAACTACTCTGAGGCAATGAAGGAAATGTCATAATATGGGCACATGTAATGCAGCTGCTCAAACCAAATCGTGTATTTTATCAGGCATTCTCCAACGATATCTGTTATCAATTAGCCTAACCCAGTTTTTATCCAACAATATTATTGCTTCTTTTAAGGTTTGTTTTCGATTATTTAACAATATCATCCAAGTTCTTATAGAACAATGATGGGCTGCATTTCACTATGTACCAGCATATTACAGACGTTAAAGATTTTTGTTTCGAACTGGTGGTAAAATTCAACAGCATCTAAAGTTCATCATCCACGGCATTCTCGCCGAGATAACCTTTCAATCTCCCCTCTATTTCTCTTTCTCGCTTACCTCTTATTTCGAGTTTTCTATGCTACATCCTCGTTGAAAACCAACTAAAACGAAATGTGGAATCAATGTACCTCCATTCATATTTTCTATTATTTTGTCTTTCCTGTTGAAAAATTCATGCTTTTAAATCAGAGTTATTTTGGTATTTTCACAAGTATATTAATCATTATTGATTTGTTCAAAAGTATTTTTATCTATTCAATATTTCAATGACCAATATAATAACCAAAATATCCCCAAGAATTATAAAAAATAATTGGCCTTGATAAAAGTATGTAGATGTTTTTTTTCATGCACAATAAAATTACACATCTATTTTAGATGCAAGACATTGAATTCATTGCAGTAAGGGGTGCATTAGTTTATTCATTATTGATTTGTTTGGGAATATTTTTATCTATTCAATGTTTTAATGAATAGTGAAATAACTAAAATATCCGTAAAAGTTAGAAAAAAAAAAGTAATGGGTAGAGGTATTTAGATAATATTTTTGTATTTTCATACATAAATTACACATGTACCTTTGGATGCAATATGTAGAATTCATTGCAGTGAGGGGTATTTGGATTTTTAGCTTTGATTTTTTTGTTAATTATAAGTTTGGTTGAGGATAGTAACCCAATTTAAAATTAAAGTAATAATTTTATATTTAAAAGATGTTTTATGCTTGCAGAACATGCTCCCACTAGTTGAAGTTACCACTCATTTTGGGCAACATATACAGTGGTTTTTGGAGGTAAAAAATAAGCTTTTATTATCTCAGTTTATTCATCGTCATCTTCTCTTTAATTACAAGCGACGTGTGTTCTTCAAATATAGTTAATGTATCACCAATGATCTCTTTTTTTCTTTTCTTATTTCTCACTCCTTCCAGGTAAATATATTTCGGTCCTCATTATTATTGTTATTTCAGATTTAGATCTTTTAGCTTTGATTACTATTTTTAGTCATTTTTAAATTGTCTTCTCCAGCACGGGCAAGCTCTATGATCATGCAAACACTAGGTCAGACCTCTCTCTCTCCTCTCGCTCTGTATATTTTGGTGTAAATACAGTATGAATAAATAGTTAGTTCACATTTATAGATGTAATTGCTCTTTCTCCTCCGTCTTTTATCTCTTTTTCCCTTTTTCCTATAATTTGTATAGCAAAACAAGTAGTTCCCATGTTCCGATGATTAGATTTTATTTTATTTTTACATAAAAATAATACAGCTTCCAAAATATGGTTCTAGGAGATAGGATTAGTAGGTTTTTATTACATAAAATCAAGTTACGGCTTTGTGTTGCAAGCTAGGGCTTAATTTCCAGCCGCGAAGACCTTTCTCATATGCATGCATGTTATATATTACGACAGGCACCATTCTCATCAGCGATTCTGAAGGTGATCGGTCTGGTAGTAGTTGGCCAGTGCTCAGTTTATTTAGGTATAGAAGCAGCTTGCGCGCAGATGGTAATGGCTGCTTAGTTGGAGTCCGTAAGCACAAGGAGCTTATAGCATCTAGTTTGCACACCTTACCTGGCTGTATAGGAAGGGAAATCCTTATTGGTTAGGCCAAACATAAGATAAAATCTTAATACCAGTATGGATAACTAGATAATATTGTAGCCGTAGTAATTATCATGTACGTTTTATAATAATATTATCTCATATCATGAACAGACACGTTAATTTTATTAACTTCAATTTTTTTTAATGATTTTTTATTTTTTTAATTTTATCATTTAATATTAGATTTATTAAAAATTAAATTTTATAATTTATTTCAATCTGTTTTTGACGAGGTTATCTCTATCTTATAAATCAAGTCCGGATTTATCAAGTTAATCTTGGTTTATTTGAGTTTTTTTTTGTGTTTTTTAATTAATTTTTTTAATTTTATTTTTTAATAATAGGTTGATTAGAAATTGAGTTTCATAATTTTTTAATTTTATTTTTATTGTGTTATTTCAGTTTCATAACTCGAGTCACAAGTTTATCAAGTTAACATGGATTGACTCTGATCATTTTTTTATCTTTATTATTGATTTTGTTTTTCAATTTTATCATTCAATATTAAGTTTATCAAAAATTTAATTTTATAATTTATTTTAATTTTTTTATAGGGTTATTATGATCTCATAACTTGGTATTTAGATTGACAAGTTAACTTAAGTTATCTTAAATTTTTATTAAAAACTCATCTTAAACACTTATTTTAAATGAAATTGTGTTTTTACTTGTTATCTAAGTTGTCTTTTTAGACCTCCCAAGATAATCGAGTCATGATAAATCAATTCTTACATAAATTAAATTTTTTATTTTTATAAAAAATATTAGCAATATTGAAACAATTGTTTTACATTTGAAAAATGTTGTCTACCCGTACAATGCACGTTTCAAATGATCTAGTTAAAAAAAAAAAAAAACACAGACTAAATTAAAACGTAAAGTTATTGCTCAGGGGAAAAAACTAAACAGATACACTTGCTAGGAAGAAAGGAGACCCACGGCAGAAGTAGCAGCAACTGTAAGCTAGAAACATACATTTTCAGAGAGAACAATAAAACAGAGAAGCACTTGAAGACACAAAATAATACAGTATAAGTGTAGCAAAATGTTAGTAAAGTGCTATCCTGCTCGCTCCAAAGAGGATTTCAAAAATGATTAATACAAAATAGCTAATATCCATTGTTAGGATGAGCTTGCCGGTTCTCTTTAAAACTACTCCTAGGCAATTGTTGTGGATGCCCTCACGACGTTGTCAATGATGATGAGAGCTTTTGTCATGTTTTTTATATGTTGTGATGTGTGGTGTTAAAAATGTTTTTAAATTTAATTATAAAATTATAATTAATATTTAGAAGTCATTATTTAGTATTATACTCATTAAAAATCTATAATTTATAACAACTTGGATAAAAAACTGATTGTGTAAAGAAAAGATACATCAACCCTAATACATCTTATTTAAAATAAGTTGCATTATTGTTTGATTGTTTATATATACACAAAATTCACTACATTATACATATTTTAATTTTTTTTTTATAAAAAACTGATTGTGTAAAGAAAAGATACATCAACTCTAATACATTTTATTTAAAATAAGTTGCATTATTGTTTGATTGTTTATATATACACAAAGTTCACTACATTATATATATTTTAATTTTTTTTTTTGATAAAAAACTGATTGTGTAAAGAAAAGATACATCAACTCTAATACATCTTATTTAAAATAAGTTGTATTATTATTTGATTGTTTATATATACACAAAATTCACTACATTATATATATTTTAAATTTTTTTACTCATCCTAATATTTTTTTAATTAGCATAAATTATAAAAAATATATATATAATAAATTATATTTTATCTAATCAACTAATTTTCATCAACAATTATTTAATAATATGATAGTACAGGAATACAATTCAAAGAGTTGCATAAAAGTATCTCATTTATAAGTTCTTAGAAAAGATAAAATGCTAAAAATTCACAAAAAAATACAATATGTTTTATTAAATAAAAAAAAATTATCATAGAAACTGAAAAATAATAGTATAAAAAAGGCATATGAGCTTAAATTTAAGCCCATACATAATTCAGCTTTGTCCAGTTTGACCTGAATCAAGATCCAGGACTGCTTGGCTTAAAGCCGATTACAGGAATCATGCCCTCAAAATCCCTGCAATCATGTTCTGGTTTTGACAGGTAGCCGACATCAAGTTTCAAAATCTTCTTTCTTCTTCTTTATTTTTATCCACCAAAAAATATAATTTATAATTTATAATTCTTAAAATTCAAATAAGCTTATCTCCATATTCTAAAGATAAATTGGTTGAACTTTGACGTGGATGAGTCTTACGTTGAAAAACCAATGTTAGGGCAGTATTTCGTTCATATCGCTTGTGTCCAGGTCATGCCCGCGTGCAATGACTTTTTTTTTCATTTTTTTTTATATTTGTTTTTCAATTACATTTTTTATTTGTGTTTTTTAATTATATTTTTATTTTTTTAACATTTTTTTATGTATAAATAATTCTTAATTTTTTTAATAAATATATGTGTAAATATTTTAATTTATGACTGAAAATATTTTAAAAACAAATACTGAATATCTTGTATATTTTTCTTTTTTTTTAAAATCCAACCCACCACGGGTCACATAGCAAGTTTTCGCTGTTACTTGCCGGTAAATCCCGTTTCTAACCCGTCAAATGTGTTACTGCACAAATATCTGATGGTCAAACGGGGGTGCACGTGGATAACAAGCAAGGAAATATGAGACCACTCCGTGTCAGGACTCGAGGACGGGATTGATTATAAACAGAAGGAACAAATTCGCCCTTGTCCAGGAAGGGAAAGAAAAATAGCAGCAGCAGCAGCCGCAGCAGCAATACTTTAGCAATTTCTGTCTCTTCTCCCAGCTAAATCTGGAGCAGTTTCTAGAATGATAGCTAGGAGCTTGGCAACGGCGAGCTTGGCAATAGCCGAGATGATGAATCTCCACTCACTAAATCTCTTCATTGTTGAGCCACTGTCTTAACTTGGGTGTAAAACTGAATTCCTGCTTTTCCTGCAGCAGTTTATGAAACACTACCTTAAAACTTAAGAAATTAACCCAGACCCCTCAATGTGAGCTTTTTGAACTGGAGAATTCACATAGAAATCTTCCAAAGAACACATATCTACCGTCAAAATTGACATCTCCGGCAAAAGATGGTTTCACACTGATAAAAGACAAAATCAGCCATAAACCATGAAGGATTCAAAACATTCTGATTCTGTGCGTGGTGGGAGAAGGTAATAGTAGAGAATACTTATTTCCATCGACAATGTTTATGGTTTCTTCTATGCTATCAACCTGAGACAAGCAAAGCATGAGTTCATGTCCTGGGCAAAATAGCTGGTGGGCCAACTAGGAGGATGGATGAGTAGCAAACCTGCATACAAAGAAGAACCGGGCCAAAACTTTCCTCCTGCACTAGCAATAAGTGTCATTTAGTTTACCATACAGTCAAGGTTGCTACTGTAAATACCACATAACCTACCTTGTAACATTCCATTTCAACTGTGACATCTGATAAGATGGCAGGACCCATGAAGTTCCCATTTTCATATCCTGCGACCTATCATGATAAATGAACCGAATTATAAAAAAGACCAACTTGATCCTCATAAAAACTCTACAACAGAAACACAGCTATTGGCATGCTTCTCAGCATTGCTTAAAAAACATCACAGCTTTCATTTAAAATTCATAACCTTTATGCTGGGTCCTTTATGCTAACTAATTTGACTATATGAACTGTGTGGAAGGTCGTATGCAGATTCAAACTAGACCAAATTATCCACGTTATTGTTGTACCCCGTTTACTCTTCGAACGAGTCATATGATGAATAACTTCCTGAGCTATAAGAGCATTATTTGTTGTCCCATGACCAGGAACAAAACTGCTCTGAAGAGGACCAACCAAGTCATCCGGATAAGGCTGCAATCTATTGACCAGAACTTTAGTAATTAGCTTATAAACAACATTACATTAGCTAATTGGGTGAAATTGTCTCGGATTCGTTGGTCTCTACTCCTTAGAAATGAGCACCACCAAGGTCTCTGCTAAAACCCTATCAGTTTTTTTTTTTAATTATTCTAGTTATTAAATTTCTTGTTACTTGATTGATATAATTTCTTTTTAATGATTAGCAAATATGAATTTTGTTCACCTCCTTTTGAATTATGAGGGGTTGACATACGTTTTTAGTTTGTAATACTAACAAAATGAATATCAGCCTCTTTTCGGTTTGTCATTCCAATTCACTTTATCACTGGATCAAGAGTAATTGTTTAAACTACATGGATAAAATTGAGAATTTTTAAGCCATGAAGTTGGGCTTAAACCGTAGCTATAAGACCTAACTTAGAGTTTGATTTGCCAAATATCTAGGTCACATGTCAACTCTTGCATTGAATTTGTTAAAACCATTTAAACTGTGTTGTTTTGATAAAATAAATAAATAGATAAATAAGTAGGTCATATAATCATATTATTGATATTTTCTCGTGCAAGAATGTTAAATTAATAAATAACCCTGTAAGATTAAAATCGATTCACAAGGAGGTTAATTATACAAAACCACAAATAATATAAAAAATAGATTTGAAGAGAATATTAATATAAGATTAAACAAAAATAAAAAAAAATTATCATTGTTAAAGGATTCACTAATAGTATTTCAAATAAGTATAGTTTAAACTCTTTTTATTACTCAACTAGGAAAAAAATAAATAATTATCAAGGTTAAAGGATCTACTAATGATATTTTAAATAAATATAGTTCAAAATATTTTTATTACTTAACTAAAAAAAGATTAAACAAAGATAAAATAATTGTCAAGGTTAGATAGTTTACTAATGGTATTTTAAATAAGTATAGTTCAAACTCTTTTTATTACTCAACTGAAAACCATGCACAAAGAAGGTTTCAATCGAATTATTTATCATTGATGACTCATTTTAAGTTATTAACATGTTTATATTAATTATCTTATTTGGATAATGTCAATACTTATAAATATTTTCAAGTATTCATGGTACTAACTTATGTCAATAACAAATCGATATTCTTTTATAGCTCCAGTGTTAGTTATCCATACACTGGGCTATATAAAACAATCAAGTATTTGTTGTGTCAATTGTTATACACCACAAATCTAGACTTATCACTTAATAAACAAGGTTTTAAGATTGATTAAGATAACAATTATAAAATATGTTAATAGCAAAATTTCTTGAATTTAAACATTAAGATCCATGTTAAGTTTGTACTATACTTATACTTATATCATTAGTATAACCTTTTTACCTTGAAAAAAATATACTTAACATGATTAGAAGAAAAACATAAATTAACAAAATAAGAATATAGTTATGATATAAATCAATTAAGTATAATAAATGAAATAATAAGTATAAATAAGAGATTAATGAGAATATAACATGAAATAAAACTTGAACATTGCAAAAATTTATAGATAAAAAAAACAAGAGCATATTCTTAATATAAAAACTATAGTGTATAAATATATGGCAAATACCTTCTTTTATAGGTAAAAAATTAGAACTATTGATTTGTTAGCTAACTATTAATTTGTTGGTTGGACGAAACATCATTGATAATATCAAAATTTGAACAAATGATCTTCATAAAAGTTATAGGTATTTATCTCAGTTTTCCAAGAAAAAAAATAATGGGCTCATTTTGACTTCTAAAACTCGAAATATAAGATGAACACAAACACTAAACAATGTCTGGTTTGTAGGATAGAAACAGACTTTTTTTTGGTTGCTAAGATTTGAACTTCAAAATGATAATATTGAATCTTGGACTTTCATAAATGTTTTAGGTCCATGTTTTAATTTTACATAAAGAAAAACCACACATAAACGATCAATCTTTTGAATTGTGTGATATGTATATTTTATAAACTTGTATTTAAAATGAACATTTGTCATAAATTAAAAATATTTTATGTTATTAGACTTGTTATTAAAAAATATGCTTAAATTAAATAATTTAATAATACTTCAAGTATAACATAAAGATATAAAATCTTAATCAAAATGCACGTTGAAGTTTTGTTACTTACTTTACTCATACAGAATCTCAAATTAGAGAATCACTAGAATGACCGATTAGATTTTTTATAGAATATTATACAATGATAATTAATTATAAAAAATAAACTGTCAATATCAAATTTGAGAGAAGAAAGAAAACCTTATTGAACACTCATCATCACCTTGTCATGTACAACGCCACACCATCAAAAAGGTTTCATTGAGATAAATCTAACACTACTACAAAATGTTATACGACAATGCCGAAAGAGGTCATATATACCTTCAAAGCAAAGAACGTCTCATACTTATATTGAATTAATTAATTTAATTTAATTCAAAAACAATATTTTTTTAAAAAATAAGGTAAATTTAATATAAATTAGCAAGATAACCCTTGTAATTTCAAAAATCAGTGAAAAATCCTATAAAAAAGTAATAGTGGAGTCCAATCTCTAATTAAATAAATGTTAAAGGATGAAATCAAAAAAATACAAGCTTATAAAAAGAGGAAAAAAAACAAGTAAACCCTAGTCAATCTCTTAAACCTAAGTTAATCTCCAAACTAGAAACCCAAGACCGTGCTTAATCAATAAGCTCAATTTTACACCAACTTAATATTGAAGGATGAAACCAAAGAAAAATATCAACTTAAAAAATTTGCCAAAGTAAAAAAATAAAGGTCAAAACCTAATAGGAAAAAAAAAACTGAAGGTAAATGAAATCATAAAAAAAAATTAATATTTTTCTAAAATAAAACAAATAGCAATTAAAAAAATAAAGATCAATTCTGAAAGATAAAAAATTAAAGGATAAAATTAAAAAAAATATAATTTTATAAATTATTTCAAATAAAACAAATAGTAATCAAAAGAACAATAACCAAATGTGAAGAAAAAAAATTTAATTGCTACTCTAAAAATTTGGAACATTAAGCATAAAATCAAGAAGGAGAGAGAAAATAAAGAAAAAAAATAAAAGGTCATTGACATCAAACTGGAGATCAATAACCCACACGCATCATCTAGGGATGGAGGGGTCACTGAAATAATTGGACATCATTGTAGAAGCCATCGTTTGGTCATCGAACACCTCCTCACGCATCGCTAGAATGACACAACCACAACTCGTGTGTCCATGCATGCAATCCACATGTTAGTCACTTTTTTAATATAATATTTAATTTTTTAAAAACATACCTAAGTCTCCATTAGTCTACTTGATTATAACAAAAAAACCAAAATAAAATGCAAAAAAGCCCTTGGACGTGAGTTAAACAAATTTTGCTTTTAAGAGTAATTTAGTTATTTAACTAGAATTTAAAAAATAAAAATACAAAAAGCTCCTAGATGGTAGTTTATTTTTTTAAAATATAATTTAGTTATTTTACTATGCTTTAAAAATGTTAAAATGTTGATTTGTCTCCTATTTATATGATAATAACTAATGAATCCTTGTGGAATGATTGTATTATTTCCAATAGATAGTTCGTTGTTTTATTTAGAATAGAAAAATAATTATTATATTGCTTAAATCTAAGTAATGCATCTTGATTTAAAAGACTCATTCATGTTACTTTTTGTGTTTGTAATTACTAACATGTTTGAAAAAACCTTCTTTCTGGCACCACAAAGCCACATGTAGGCCATGCAAACTATACAAAAAACAAAATAGCCTCACAAGGAGTATGAAAATTGGATAAATTGTAAAATAAAACTAAAATATATCAGATTTATAGTGCTAGATCCTGAATAATTATAAAAAATATGATAAGTAAAAAAACAATGTTGTTGCCGGTAATAAATCATCTATATATGCTCATAAAAAGGATAGCTCTTATAAGAGCAAGAAAGGGAGTAGAACAAAGAGGATAAGGGATAACCTTTAGAACAAGAGAGAGAGAGAGAGAGTAGAAGAGGAAATTAAATATATATATATATATCTAAAAGTATAAGTTAATGACGATATTTTAGTATTTAATTATTATTATTGTTAATAACGATATTTTAGTATTTAATTATTATTATTTAAGAAAATTGTAATGATACAAAAACAAGTATACATATAAAGGCATTAACGGAATAAAAAACATGTGTGTGTGTCCATATATATATATGAAGTCATGAACTCCATCAAAAAAATTTATTCTATCAAAATGTTCTTTTATCAAGTTTAATTTTGTTAAGTTCCTTGTCATTAATTTTACCTTTAAATATTGTTTTATTCTATTTAAGCATAATAAAGAATAATGATATGTCATATTCCATCACTAGTGATTAATATTATAGATAGTTTGGCTAAGAAAAAAATTAATTTTGCAAAGAACAATGAACTAATTGCATGAAATATGTGTATATATTTAATAGTATTTTCTTTTTCTAACTGTGTTGCACATGATCTAAACAGTAGCATAAAATTGCATGAAATATGTGTATATATTTCACAACACTCATATATTTGTTTTTTTTTTATCATCTTACAACCATACGTTTTAAATATTACAGTTTTCATCCTAGTCAAAGCTGATTTTTAAAATAAATGAAATGACACTACTAATATTGCTCTCATATATATTAAACATCGCAACATCGCATTTTCTCTCCTCATCTTCAACTTCTTTTCTCTATCTCCGGATCGATCTATCTTTCATACATAAAATTAAAAAGAAAAACCCTAAACACACACCAATCTTTGAAGACAAATTCAAAGAAAGATTTACATTACATGTCACATTCTCTCATCTCCTTTCCCACACACTCTCTCTTGTTGTTGGCATCGATTTCTTCAAGGAGCTTAACAGTAAAAGGCAAGCTTGAATTGTTTTCAATAAACGAGATATCAAAAATGTTAGTGCATTAAATCATTAGAATATAGGTTTTGTTTCCTCATTTTTTAACAAAAAAATCTTAACATTATTAGTAGTTAAAAATTGAAAATGATAACCCTGAATTTATGATACCCTAGAAAATTATAGATTTTACTTTATTTTTTATATGGAATCGATAATTTTCATTCTCTTGCACACATTATTTATAATGGGAAATTTGTAATTTGTACTTAAACAGGAAAAAACCTCAAATTTAAAAATTAGAGTTATTATTTTAGGGAAAAAAAAAATCAAATTTAAAAATTAGAGTTATTATTTTAAAAAATCCTAATTTTTATATTATTATTCAATTTATGTGTAATCATTATGTAACTTGTATAAACCATGCAAGAATCAAAATGCTAGATATATTTGCACATCATGAGAGTTCATCATACGTTAACAAATATTAGGGCTTTGAATATGTCTTGCGTAAACATATTATTCATATACAAGCAAGTCTTCGTTGCGGACTTATATGGCATTCACATCGAGGTTGGTAGAGGAAACAAAATATATGATGATGTTTTGACCTTAAAAGTATTAAGTATGCATGAAGGTGAAGTGAACGCGTATTTATATATTGATGTTGATCTAGTTATTGATAATGTAACAATATAAATATAACAATGCATTATTCAGGTAATTTTTAAAATGACAAGCCACCATGAACCAAATATTTTGATGATATTAGTCCTGATAATAATGAAAGGGGTTCTGAAATATGTGTTGATAGTGGTGTTGATAGTGATGATAATGATAATATTAAATATTCTAGTAGTGATCTTAATGTTGGCTATAAAATGGGGTCTGAAATAGGTGTTGACAATGATATTTGTGGTGATGCTAGAGTTAAGATGAATTATGATAATAAACTAGATGATTATTATATATTTTCTAACGGGGATGTTTTTCTAATTTTATAATATTATTATATATTTTTTAACGGGGATGTTTTTCTAATTTTATAATAAGGTTAAAGATGAGTGGATTGATAGTTTACAATTTGATTTTTCTACTAGTTAGACATTAAATGATGCTTCTGGTTCTAATAATGACTAGTAGTGACAAAGATAATGTTGATGTAGAAGTTAGAGAACAATCTAGTGATGAGGACAACAAGGATGAAAATGGTAATGAAAGGAAAATGAAAAAGAAAAAGACAAATATGGATCCAACTACTGATTTTAGATGTAAGATGTTTAAATTTGTAGTTGATGGATCAATAAAGTTTGAAGAATGTTAATTTTCAGAGATGTATTGTAAGAGTATAAGTTTAAACATGGATATCATGTTAAAAGATACATTAATAAAAAAAATTAAGGTTAATGACATATGTATGGGTGATGGTTGTTATGATTAACATATATATGGTTTCTTTGTTCTTGGTAGTCAAATATTCATGATAAAGTCATCGAGAGACAAATACACTTGCATTTGACCTACAACTTTAAATGTTGTAACCTCAACATAAATAACAAAGATATTGCTACCAATAATTAGTGTTGACCCATCTATCTCCAATGAATCACTTTCAATGATTTTGGATGATAAATTTGGTTTTAAGTCATACCATATCCAATTATAAAAAGCTAGGATAAATGTTAAAGAGTTTAAAGAAGGAACTCATAATGAGTCTTTTAAAAGACTCCCCAAATATATCCAGCTATTGAAGCAAAGATCTTATATATATTTAGGGTTTGACCCTATTTATAATTCAAATATGCATTCACCATTATCATATCCAAAATTGAGCATATAATTGGCATGTATATCAAGGCACTCTTTGGACTGCCTTGCCTACGGCAAGCCTCGGACCTGAACATAATTCTATCCAAAACTAAAATAGACACTGATATAATAATCAACCATCCTTCTAAAATACTAGATCATACACACACATACAAACACACACATACACACACACACACACACATATAGGTAACAAAATGAGAAAGCCCACGTGAAAAAAAAGTGTTAGGCATACCAACTTAAAGTATAAACAAAGAACTCCTTTTTAATAAGTAGTATTGAATTAACTAATACACACTACAAATTTGAAAAGATTAAAATGATAAAAAAGATAAGTTTCTCATAACTTAATGAATAA
Source organism: Populus euphratica (assembly GCF_000495115.2). Taxonomy (NCBI): domain Eukaryota; kingdom Viridiplantae; phylum Streptophyta; class Magnoliopsida; order Malpighiales; family Salicaceae; genus Populus; species Populus euphratica. The sequence goes on from NW_011499883.1 coordinate 113,634, forward strand.
ATGATACCAAACATACAAATAAGAGACCAAGTTATAACAAGATTAATTCATTAAGTCCATACATCACAAAAAAAATATAACTAATAAAACCACTCATACGTGAGCATAATTTAAGTTATGTCTCTCTTTAATAATATTGTAAGTAAAATCAGATATAAATAAAAGAATACTACAAGTCTAAAAATCAGATATAAAAATGGTAGAGCATCATAACATATATGTGCAATGGTCTTTTACATGGGCTAGTGTCAACCTGGACTAGCTATGGTAATCAAATTTTATTATATAGACATAAGCTAACATTGTCTTGTTTGTTAGCGTGGGTATTCTAACTTGTATAACTCTACAATTCATATCAATTTAATATTCTAAAATCACACAATAACAAAAAGTTGATAGTCAACTAACTGTATTTATATATAATATTATTCATATTCTTGATTATATTTATTAATGTTATTTCTATAGTTATATTTGATATTATTTACTTACAATATATAACAACAATCAAACTTAGACAAACATCAACATTCATCAAATTGCATAAGAGCAATATGTTGGGCTTTTAAAGTTTTATTGTAAAATATAATCAATTCACAATTCAAAATAAAACTATAAAAACTTCATAATACACCACAAATAAAACTCAATTATCTATCAAAATGTATTTTAAAAACTATTATTTATGACCATAGACTAAATTGATTGTTTTTGGAATTTAGGGGTAAAATCCTAATTTTTCAAAATTCAAGGACCAAAATAAAATTATATCATCTTCAACCTCTAAACATATTTTCCAGGATTTTAACATGATTCGTTCTATATAATTCTTCAATAATCCTATATTTTCTTTCTAATATCCAAATTCCTAAGTTTTGCTCTAATCATACCAACATATATCAAATATCAAAATCACATAAAATTATTCATAATCTACCTCAATCCATGTTTATATGCATATATTACTACCCACACACAAATTAATTCAAAAATCCCCTACTTATCAACAAATCTCATATAAACCCTAATATTTTCAATAACTATATTTTAAGAAAAGAAACTCATAACTATATTATAAAACACTTAGGAAAGATAGCTAGTATGGGTTATAAGAGAAAGTTGCAGAAATAAAAATGAAGAAAAAGAAGTTCTCAGTCAAATAAGAAGAAAATAAAATAATGAAAAGGTGGGAGAGGTGGCTAAATACATGTATGTATATCTTTTTTAAACTTGCATTTAATTTGGAATTATATTATCTAACTATCATAATTTAATTTTCATAGTTTACCTGAAGTTTTTGTTGAGGTATTCCCATAAGCAACACATAGGCATTATTTGAGGCATATTTATGCCAATTTTAAGAAGAAAAGCTTTATGGATTGAAATTAAAAATAAGCTTTTATGATGCATCAAAAGATTACATGAACCTCAATTACAATATTTATACAAGAGATAATGAGGATATAGATACTGGAACTGTCAATTGGCTGAAGAATATCTCTACTAAGAATTGAGCAAGGCATGTGTTTGACCCTAAAGTTAATGTTGATAACATGACTAATAATTTAGACAAGTCATTCAATAACTAGATTGGAAAATATAAGAGCATGCCAATTATTTTATTGCTAGAAAAGGTTTGGAGTTCCTAGTAGAGGTTTAAACAAGGGCTCAAGAGTTTTAAGAGGAAGAAGAGGAGGCAAAGGTGATACTGGTACATCCTCCTCACAATAATCAACCCAAACATGAGTGATTTTTCTAAACATGTATCATAGTTTTATAGATAAATGAGACAATTTACAATTACTAATTAATGTTGTTTATTACAATATGTAGGTTCGTGGTGCTAAAGCTGGTTCTCAACAATCTACCTAAAAAAGCTATTGTGGTTCAAGATATATTCAAGATTGATTACTTTCAAAAGTTACATTACTATTATTTATATGAATGGATGTTATATTGTGGATCATTATGTTTATCATGTTAGGTACTGGTTTAACTATTTATGGATGCTTGTTAAGTGCATGTTGGTTGTTTACATGTATGTTGTTATTTACATGCTATTTAAATAATATGCTTTTGATAAGATTGATGTGGATTTTCATGCATTTTCACTATACTAGGGAATACATTCCCTATGTCTTTTTTAATTTAACAAAAACAGCAAAGTTGTTACAAACATAAATATTGCACATACTAAATTAGTTATTACAAATAATTTTACACTTGCTAAACTAGTTTTCATATTGTGATTCTTGATCCAAACTTTTATTCTTAATCCAAACTTTTATGTAAATTATCTTTCAATTTCCTCACTTCATCTACTATTCAGTGAACATCATTAGCATCATTAACACCTCTTTCTCTTTTTGTATCATTGCATCTATAAAATAGCCCTTTTTACTAGCTTTTATTTTTTGTATTTTGACTACAACTCTCTTTCTACAATTCATCTACTTTTTATTCTTGAATTTTTGTTCATTCAAGTTTTACCAACTTTATATATTACTAGCACTGGATGGAGATTATGTCACATTCATAATAATTTTGTATTGTGGTTATGTTGATAGTGGAATTATGGTGAAATTAAAAAAAAATTGTTAAGATGTCATTTATAAGTTATGATGAAACTTCGCTGGGTTGTTTTGATGGAACAAGAAAAAATAAATTTTTTTTTAGATTTGATAGGTTTATTTGATGGAATTATGGTAAAAAAAAAATGAAAGATATTTTGTGGAAGGATGGGGAGGATGCTAGAATTTTTGTTTGCTAATGCATGCTTGAATGAGGCTGGAAATTGTTGCTAAACACTGTAATTTATAGCATTTTTTTAATTGTCGAGATGTTATTTATGATTTATGGTGAAAATTGGTTAGGTTGTTTTGATGCAAAAGGAAATGTTAAATTTTTCCAGGTTTGACAGGTTTATTTGATAGAATTACTAAGGATTTGTTACTAAATACTGTAATTAATGGCATTTTTGTAACTAAATGAAAACTACCAATGACTCTTTTTCAAAAAAAAAACCCAATTGCTGTAGTGGCATTTTAGTTATTTTCAACCTTGAGGGGTTTTCTAATCTTTACCCCAAATATAATGGCACTCTTGTAAATAAATATATATTTTTTATTGGTTTGTTTTTTGCGCCAACTTTCAAGGATGTAAAATTTTACCTGCCATCAAAATGCATGATGGAGAATGTAATATTTAAAAGTATGGTTGAAAAGTAAAAAAAATCAAAATCAAACCTTGGGATGCTAAGCGTAATTTTGCCTTTACTCATTTACCCTCTTACTCAATGCATGAAGGCCTTCTGGCACATTGAACACGCCTGCAACACCATTTTTCTTGCATCTCATGTTGAAATAAAAACATGCCACATTCATCATTTGCTATCAATTAATATATATATAATGGCACTCTATTTTGTTTTTTTTTTTTACAGGTATCGCTATCATGTTTTCTTGTAAGAAAAAAATCAAATTATGTAAAGATTAATTTAATATAACTCAATCAACTTGATAAATTTAAAAACAATTTGAATAATTATTGAAAACATAGTTTCTAAAAAAATTAAAAAATATTATTTTTATAAAAAAAATAAAACAAAAACATATTAGATCAATTTAGGTTAGCTTATACTAACCTGCTAAATTCACGACTCACGTTAAAAGACTAAGACAACTCCATAGCAAATAAATCGAAACAGATTATGAAATCTAATTTTCAATTACATCAATGCTGAATGATGAAATTGAAAATAAATTAATTAAAAAAAACACTAATTAACCTGAGTTAAATCACCAAACTCATAACTCAGATAATAAAATTAAGATAATCTCATAGAAAACAAACCAAAAAAATCATAAAATCTAATTCTAAATCAACCAAATGTTAAAAGATAAAATTAAAAAAAATCAATTAAAAACATAACAAAAAACTAAATTAACATGTTAAACATGTGATATAAATTATGAGACCAGAATATAAAAAAATTAAATATTAAATAATATAATTAAAAAAAACTAAAACTTCAAAAATCCGAAACCTTCAAAAAAAAATAATGTTCAAGTTAGCAGTGCTCTGTGATGAGAATAGCACTTAATACCCCCTTCTTGAAAAATAGCAAAACAAATAAAAAAGCAATTTAAATTAATAATGTACTCGTAGGAGGGGACAATGAATTTCTCTCCTCATTTAATTTTTATTAAATAATTATTTATTTAATCAATTTTTTTATATTTTTTTAAATAAAAAACTTAAGTAGAAATAGTTAGTAATAAATTTTTGTTTGAGAGTATAATTATAGTTATTTTTTAAAATATTTTTTGTATTAAAATATATTAAAATATTTTTTTATTTTTAAAATTAGTACATCAAAACAATTAAAAATATAAAAAAATTAATTTTTAAAAATTAGTACATAAAATATTTTTCGTGTTAAAATATATTAAAATATTTTTTTTATTTTTTAAAAATTTTTTTTAAAATTAGTACATAAAATATTTTTCGTGTTAAAATATATTAAAATATTTTTT